>NC_139630.1:45643387-45700887 GCF_964638095.1 Poromitra crassiceps | reverse complement strand
AGGTTAATGTAATCTTGTGGATGTTACAGTAGGCTACTGTACATCAGATTTGGATGATGTAGATACAGGTTAATGTAATCTTGTGGATGTTGCAGTAGGCTACTTCAGTTTTGACTGATGTAGATACAGGCTACTGTAATCTTGTGGATGTTGCAGTAGGCTACTGTACATCAGATTTGGATGATGTAGATACAGGCTACTGTAATCTTGTGGATGTTACAGTAGGCTACATCAGATTTGACTGATGTAGATACAGGCTACTGTAATCTTGTGGATGTTGCAGTAGGCTACATCAGATTTGGATGATGTAGATACAGGTTAATGTAATCTTGTGGATGTTACAGTAGGCTACTGTACATCAGATTTGGATGATGTAGATACAGGTTAATGTAATCTTGTGGATGTTACAGTAGGCTACTGTACATCAGATTTGGATGATGTAGATACAGGTTAATGTAATCTTGTGGATGTTACAGTAGGCTACATCAGATTTGGATGATGTAGATACAGGCTTGTGGATGTTCCAGTAGGCTACATCAGATTTGGCTGATGTAGATACAGGCTACTGTCATCTTGTGGATGTTCCAGTAGGCTACTTCAGATTTGGCTGATGTAGTGGTTGACGGTTGACAGTGGTTACCAGAAAACATGACCGTTACACATTCCGTATTCAGTATTGTAATTACTGTAATTTTTTGTGGTTCTTATTTTGAGGTTCTTACTTGCTTGTGTCTCTTTTTGTGTGTTAAAATAAAATAAATGAATAAACAAATTTGAATAACAAACTCCAATGTCCAACTCCTCCAAAGTCCTTCTCCTTCCTCACCACCTACAAAGCATTCCACAGCACAGCTCTTATCAATACAATTGCCTTATATTGCCTTCCTTCTGAAACATTCTCATTGGTAAGATAAGACAGTCACTATGTAAGACGAAACCTTTCTGAAATTGACAAATGTGCTTTGGGGGGGTTTGATGAGCCACCGGGTGGCGACACTGAGACCTGTGTAAACTTTAGACTTCTCCAACGAGTGTCTGAAAAGTTGGGGTGAGGAGGTTTTTTTTCTGTGTGAAATGCTGAAATGTGACGGGGGTGATTTATGTGACGGGGGTGATTTATGGGGGATGTTAGCGTGTTGCAGGCATCCTTGCAGATAACGGGAATGAGGCGAGAGTTTGCTCCCGTTGGCTGTGTCAGATCACTTTGGCGAGAAGAAGGCCTCAGGTGACAGCAACTCAATGTAATGCCAGCCATCTCTCTCTCTCTCTCTCTCTCTCTCTCTCTCTCCCATTTCCTCTGTCTCTTTGCTTAGCCCTTTCTTTCTTTCTTTCTTTCTTTCTTTCTTTCTTTCTTTCTTTCTTTCTTTCTTTCTTTCTTTCTTTTTTTCTTTCTTTCTTTCTCTGTCCTCATACACTCTGCAACAGTAGCTCCCCTCCTCCCTTCACTGTCTATATCTCTCCCTCCCTTTCATCTCCTTTGTCTGTCTGTCTGTTGTCTCGTTGCTCTCTACAGTGTTTCATTGAGCTGTGCGTGAGCGTTGCTCAGAGCGCGGTGGCTATATGCAGGGTGGGGTGGTGGTGGGGTGGTGGGGGGTGTCATGTTTCTCTTTTTCTTTGGAGCGTCAGAGGTTTAATCCCTCTCTCACATTGCATTTCCGCATGCTGAAGCAACAAAGCAGCCACGTTGCCTCAATTTTCCTGAAATGAGTTTTTTGTCACGGGGAACTGAGAGTGGCTTCTTGCGAGATGAGGACCCCTGGGTAACGGATTGTTTGCTGCTGTTGGATTGATGCGTAGGCGCAGTCACAGGTTAATTGTAGATTTAAGCACAGTTTAAAGGGGGATAGAGCTTCTACACTGAGGACATATTTTATGGTCCTAAAGACTGAGAGACTAAAAATCTATGTGATGTATTTCAGAAGAAGATGATGAAAAGAGAGAGAGAGAGAGAGAGAGAGAGCTAGTGACTTTATCAACTATTTCAAACAGACTTTGAAAGCAAATCATTGGGTTATCTGGCAAAATGGGAGAAGCAATGAAAACAGGCTCTCCCCACTTGAACCTCATTTTGACTGCGATCATCACTGGAGATACTGTTTGAGATGCAGCAGGGTTTTTAGAGGATTTTAGAACATTTGAAGATGATGAGGGAAATGTCTCTCCATCTTTGTTGCTCAGTGTTTCTGTATTGCCGCCTTCCCCAGAGATCACCTGTCAATCAATCAGTGTGTCCAGTGAAAGCTTTCAATGAAATAGGTTGGAGAACTCTTGTGTTATAGCAATCAATCGACAGAGCAGGCAAAAGTATTTCTGAAAAATGTCAATGTGAGGTTGCTTCATGAGACAGAGCGTGGGGTACGTCCAACACGACGTGCGTCTCTGATAGTTTATCCAGTCCGGCGGAAGAGGTGGGGCGAGCCTCGGAGCGGTGGCGTCCCACCAGACGCCTCACGCGACAGCGTGCCATTGACAGCGGCGTCCACATCCGAGGCCGCGACCTAATTAGCACCACGCTGCTAGCCTGCATCTGATGAAGTGGGCATTTAACATGATGGCCTCGCCATCCATATTTCATCAGCCTCCTGCCAGGATGAACTAGAGAGGCGAGTAGGTGCTCACTCACCACAGGCCCTTCTCCCTCTGCACCACGCCGATAAACTCACTTCACTAAACTATTGCCGCTGTTTGTACGCTCGCTTGAAAGCCTTTCCAAAAGAAGCCGAGGCATGCGTCGTGATTAGACGCTAAGTCCCTTAACAGCCGGGTGTCACTGGCGTCCTCCGTAAATCAGAGTTGGACCCAACAGTACAGAGTGGAGGAGGAGGAGGAGGGGGGGGGGGGCGTTGGATGGCTAAACAGTTCTTAGCATTTCTCTACCATCTGGTGGTCTCTACTGTGGGAGAGAGAGAGAGAGAGAGAGAGAGAGCGGGAGGGAGGGAGAGAGAGTGTGTTTTGTTTGTGTGTTTCACAAACACACAAACACAGAGCAAGTGTTCACTGTTTTCTTCTATAGAGAGCCAAAGTGGAACGTCACTTCCTGCTTCAGCACTGTACCAGAGATTTTCATTCGCCATTTATTTTCCCATAGTCATTTCGTAAAATGAATATACAAATAGTTTTACTTCAAACCAAATGTTTCAGATATATTTAGAAACAGGAGAGATCGCATAACATTTCACTCAGACCAAAACGTAATGAAATGTATGAAATGTCTATGGGAAAATAAATTGCGGAAGAAAACGAAATGCCTATGGGAAAATAAATTGCGGAAGAAAATCTCTGGTACAGTGCTGAAGCAGGAAGTGACGTTCACTTTGCCTCTCTATTGTTGAATTGTACCTTTCTCCATTTATCTTTATTACTGCACTTGATGCTTTGGCAATATTGTATTTGTTACATTCATGCCAATAAAGCTATCTCTCTGAATTGAGAGAGAGAGAGAGAGAGAGAGAGAGAGAGAGAGAGAGAGAGAGAGAGAGAGAGAGAGAGAGAGAGAGAGAGAGAGAGAGAGCGAGCGAGCGCGAGAGCATCTATATGTATCATGTGTGTTGTAATTCAGCTTGACTGTGTGGGAATTTGTTTTATGTGTGCGTCTGCCTGTGAATGTGTGTGTGTGTGTGTGTGTGTGTAGACTCATGCCTATGCCTGTGCGTCTGCCTGTGCGCTGTGCCTTATAACATACAGTATACTACAGTAATATACAGGCTCTCAGGGGACGACAGCTGATCCCAAGGGAGCACAAGGCCAGCCAATATCCATGAGCACGAGCGTGACCACGACACACAGCACTCTGCCTGGCTGCGGCGCCCCTCGGGGGCTGATTGCATGATAGTGATCAGATGATGGTTGTAGCTGCTGATTGCACAGGCTTTTATAGACCTATATAACACCAGCAGGCGCCTGCTCGCATCACTGTCCAAGACAGTCTGCTGTGTGTGTATGTGTGTGAGTGTGAGTGTGTGTGTATGTGTGTGTCTGTCATTAGGGAATAGGGAGTCACTTTAACACAGCATTTTATCTTTCTAACGTATTCTACCGTTTGCCTTTCGCTCTGAATTCTCTCTCAATTTTCTCTCTTTAGTGTAAAGAAAATAAATAAAACAAGAAGTGATTGAGACATTAGAAAATAACATGCTAGAGGAACCAAAGGAACCCAAGCGGGCTCATTGAGAGGCGTTTTGGCAAAAAGAATAACAGGAAAGAATAATTAAATTATATATATATTTTTACTCTCTGTGTTGTGTGTGTCCCTGTGCCTGCTCTCGCACACAAAAGGCTTGTGTGGACCGGGGGGAGCGACTGGTGATAATCAGGTTGAGGCGGTGCCAAGCCCAGCTGGTGGTGCCCGGCACAGGGCACAGAGTGTCTGCTCTCCACAGCCGCCATCTTTAAAAGGCTCTCCTCTGCCAAGCGGCATCAGAGGGAGAGCCATCACAGAGCCTGGATGGACGCTACCAACCTGTGTGGAGCTCATCCTGTTAGCCGTGCGCGTCCCCACCCCACACATCCAGACGCAGCCCCCCCACCCCGCACATCCAGACGCAGCCCCCCCACCCCACACATCCAGACGCAGCCCCCCCACCCCACACATCCAGACGCAGCCCCCCCACCCCACACATCCAGACGCAGCCCCCCCACCCCACACATCCAGACGCAGCCCCCCCACCCCACACA
Source organism: Poromitra crassiceps (assembly GCF_964638095.1). Taxonomy (NCBI): domain Eukaryota; kingdom Metazoa; phylum Chordata; class Actinopteri; order Beryciformes; family Melamphaidae; genus Poromitra; species Poromitra crassiceps. The sequence goes on along the minus strand of NC_139630.1, from coordinate 45,696,213 downwards.
TCCAGACGCAGCCCCGCGATGCCCGGGAATGGAAGGTGGAGGGTGGTCAAAGTGAGAGCAGGTTGCCATGGCACCTGATGGAAACATGTTTTTCTGAAGTACAGTAATTATGGATGTGTGTGTGTTTGAAGTACAGCAATTATGGATGTGTGTGTGGTTGCTGTAGGATTGTTTTGTATTCTGTCATGAGATCAATATAATTCAATAGTGATGTGGCTGCTATCCATTAGTGTCTGTAATGTAACATATTCCACTGATTATTCTACTATTCTAATTCTACTATTCTATTATTCTAATTATTTTAGTGAATGTCTCATTGTTTATTGAAACTGTAAATGTTGTACCTGCTGCTATGTTTAGTGATTCTATTTTATTTATCTGTATCTGAGTCTGTATTGTTGTTGTTGTTCTGTTGTCCTGTAACTGATTTCTGCTGTCTGAACAGGTCGCACTTGTAAATGAGTCCCTGGGTCTCAATGTGATTTTACCTGTTTAAATAAAGGCTAAATAAATAAAATAAAATAAAATTATGCACCACTTTAGCTTTTTTAATATTTCCAGTTAGATACCGTATGTATGTATGTATGCATGTATGCATACATACATACATACATACATACATAGTGTACATACATACATGTATGTATGTATGTGCTTACTGTATGTGTGTCTGTCTATATGTATGTGTATTTGTTTTTGTTGTTATTTATTTGCTTACATTACTTTTCTACTGGGGTCAAATATGAATGTTGTGGTTGTCCTATTTGTGTAGATCTGTTGTTGTGTATGGTGGTTCTATGTCTCTGTACAATCAGACTGGAGGTTTCTGTTTTTATTGTACATAACATGGTCGCTGTTAAAATACTGTAAGCTTAAGTAGTAGGATGCAAACTAAACGGAGTACTGAACAATGCAAAATGGATGTGGAATCTTGCTCCCAGCGTTCAACAGGAAAAAAATCAATTTCTTTTATGCGATATCCTATTGAGTGACGAACACCCACATCGGCCTGACACATGAAAGACACACTGAAAGACTCTTCTCTATTCTCTTCTCTTTACTGGGGATGCCAGGCAGCCATGTGCACACACCAACAAACCCTGCCGGAGAGGTCGAACCCGAGCCAAGTCTTCCCCATGTGAGGAGCCACCAGGCCTGGGGGAGCTGATCCAGACATCCCCTCTGCTGCTCGGCGGGCTTCCAGTACCTCCATCGACTTCCCCGCCAGCACACACACGCACGCACACACACACACACACACACACACACACACACACACACACATAATGGCAAATTCCCCCTGCTGTCCTGGTAAATGCTCCACCCCCTCTGCCGATCTGGGGAGAGTTGTAGACTAGCACTTGCTTCCTCTGGTACATGTGGATGCATGAGTTTCCCTAGGAGGATGTAGCGCGGAACAGGCGCGCAACAGCCCCCGGAACAGGCGCCCTGACCGTCCAGAGGAGGCGGCGCTAGTGCAGCGACCAGGACACATACTTTAATCTTCCCACCCGCAGACACAGCCAATTGTGACTGTATGGATGCCTGACCAAGCCGGAGTTAACACGGGCTCGAACCTGCGACCCTCGTGTTGGTAGGCAGGGAATCTACTGCTACTCTACCCGGACACCCACACACACACACATGTAAACAGGTCCGTTCTCATGGTAGAACGGCTGCACCCAGAGCGGAGCTGCCACCGCACACGTTCCTCCAACCTGCTGTGGGTGGGAGGTCCTCTCTGTGCTCCCAGCAGTGATGCAGAGAGACATCTGCTCTCCCCAGAACTCTCTCTCTCTCTCTCCCCCCCCATTCTCTGTTTCTGTCTCTCTCTCGCTAACCCCTTCTGCCTTTGTATCTCTCCCTCTCTCTCTCTCTCCCCATTCTCTCTTGCTGCATCTCTCTCTGCCTCTGTATCTCTCCCTCTCTCTCTCTCCCTCTCTTCCTTTCTCTCTTAATCTCTCTCTCCCCACTCCCTCTCTCTCTCTCTCTCTCTCACATCTGCATGTCTTCAAAGCCAGCTCCCGCCTTCCCCTGTGTTTTCTGTGTGGCCGAGCACAGTGTGCTTTAAGGAGGGAGGAGTGCTTTACAGCTGCATTTTCTTATGGTGTGTGTGTGTGCGTGTGTGTTTGTGTTTTATTTTATTATTTTAACCATTATTTATGAAGGGCATGTTTGCTGAGCGTGCATGTTCTCTTGCTGCCGATGCAATGTCTTGCTCAAGGGCATCTCGACAGCAGACAGACAATTACTCAGTCACATTTGCCGGCCTGATTCTCCTCACTGGGAGAGATCCTTTCATTACCGCTGCCCCAAACGGTCATGGGTAATATGAGGCATCTTCATTTGTCTGTGTTTGCGTTCACCTTGTGTATTGTGTGTATATTTTAATGGTGCACCATTTTGCCATCATATTATCATATCATATACAAATGAGCCAAACTGCTATTAGTGCCTCTTGTATGAGAGTTCTTAGTGAAAAACATTCTGTATTTTGTAGTTTGTTGGTGTCATCGGAGGACACCGAGCCCTTGTGGTAATTATAGCTCAGTGAAATGATGTCGATGTAAAAATGCTTGGCCTGAAGTCGCTGTGAGGGATACGACTGGGAAAGTGTCGTGTTTTCAATTAAGTTTAAGTATATACTTAGCTGAGGGGATGGAGATGTAAAAGAATTCAAATCACAACAAAGCATAATTTACAACCAAAATTATTTAATTACCTGCAGGCTACAATTAAACACAAATGGGGGTGCTTAGATTATAAACACAATCCCTATCTATCTAATTATCTGTCTATTTAATTAATTATCTATCTATCTACAGTATCTATCTATCTATCTATCTATCTATCTATCGATCTATCCATCTATCTATCTATCTATCTATCTATCTATCTATCTATCTATCTGGGGAAGCGTTAAAACAAGCGCGATTTGGCAAATAGCTGCGACCATATGCGATGTCAGTCAGAGAGTGTGACATCATCCACTCCATTGTGATGTCATCCACTCCATTGAGAAATCCCCCCCACACACACACACCGCCCCCCTTTTAGCCATTTGGCATGAACACAAACACTCACCTTCACGCACGCACGCACGCACGCACGCACACACACACACACACACACACACACACACACACACACACACACACACACACACACACACACACACACACACACACACACACACACACACACACACACACACACACACACACACACACACACACGACCTCCATGGCAATTTCAGCCTACTGCTATATGGTGAAAAATGTCCCCACTAAAGCGTGGCAAACTTGTTGTGGATGGACTCATAGAGCTGCTGGCCATGCTGGCCGCAGCTAGAACGTGTGTGTATCTACCAGAATGTTCTCACTGCACATCAGTGAAGGAGATTATTATTCAGACACAGCTAGAACGTGTGTGTATCTACCACAATGTTCTCACTGCACATTAGTGAAGGAGATTATTATTCAGACACAGCTAGAACGTGTGTGTATCTACCAGAATGTTCTCACTGCACATTAGTGAAGGAGATTATTATTCAGACACAGCTAGAACGTGTGTGTATCTACCACAATGTTCTCACTGCACATTAGTGAAGGAGATTATTATTCAGACACAGCTAGAACGTGTGTGTATCTACCAAAATGTTCTCACTGCACATCAGTGAAGGAGATTATTATTCAGACACAGCTAGAACGTGTGTGTATCTACCACAATGTTCTCACTGCACATTAGTGAAGGAGATTATTATTCAGACACAGCTAGAACGTGTGTGTATCTACCAGAATGTTCTCACTGCACATCAGTGAAGGAGATTATTATTCAGAAACAGCTAGAACGTTTGTGTATCTACCAGAATGTTCTCACTGCACATTAGTGAAGGAGATTATTATTCAGACACAGCTAGAACGTGTGTGTATCTACCAGAATGTTCTCACTGCACATTAGTGAAGGAGATTATTATTCAGACACAGCTAGAACGTGTGTGTATCTACCACAATGTTCTCACTGCACATTAGTGAAGGAGATTATTATTCAGACACAGCTAGAACGTGTGTGTATCTACCAGAATGTTCTCACTGCACATTAGTGAAGGAGATTATTATTCAGACACAGCTAGAACGTGTGTGTATCTACCAGAATGTTCTCACTGCACATTAGTGAAGGAGATTATTATTCAGACACAGCTAGAACGTGTGTGTATCTACCACAATGTTCTCACTGCACATTAGTGAAGGAGATTATTATTCAGACACAGCTAGAACGTGTGTGTATCTACCAGAATGTTCTCACTGCACATTAGTGAAGGAGATTATTATTCAGACACAGCTAGAACGTGTGTGTATCTACCAGAATGTTCTCACTGCACATTAGTGAAGGAGATTATTATTCAGACACAGCTAGAACGTGTGTGTATCTACCAGAATGTTCTCACTGCACATTAGTGAAGGAGATTATTATTCAGACACAGCTAGAACGTTTGTGTATCTACCACAATGTTCTCACTGCACATTAGTGAAGGAGATTATTATTCAGACACAGCTAGAACGTGTGTGTATCTACCAGAATGTTCTCACTGCACATTAGTGAAGGAGATTATTATTCAGACACAGCTAGAACGTGTGTGTATCTACCACAATGTTCTCACTGCACATTAGTGAAGGAGATTATTATTCAGACACAGCTAGAACGTGTGTGTATCTACCACAATGTTCTCACTGCACATTAGTGAAGGAGATTATTATTCAGACACAGCTAGAACGTTTGTGTATCTACCAGAATGTTCTCACTGCCCATTAGTGAAGGAGATTATTATTCAGACACAGCTAGAACGTTTGTGTATCTACCAGAATGTTCTCACTGCACATTAGTGAAGGAGATTATTATTCAGACACAGCTAGAACGTTTGTGTATCTACCAGAATGTCCTCACTGCACATTAGTGAAGGAGATTATTATTCAGACACAGCTAGAACGTGTGTGTATCTACCAGAATGTTCCCACTGCACATTAGTGAAGGAGATTATTATTCAGACACAGCTAGAACGTGTGTGTATCTACCACAATGTTCTCACTGCACATTAGTGAAGGAGATTATTATTCAGACACAGCTAGAACGTGTGTGTATCTACCAGAATGTTCTCACTGCACATTAGTGAAGGAGATTATTATTCAGACACAGCTAGAACGTGTGTGTATCTACCACAATGTTCTCACTGCACATTAGTGAAGGAGATTATTATTCAGACACAGCTAGAACGTGTGTGTATCTACCACAATGTTCTCACTGCACATTAGTGAAGGAGATTATTATTCAGACACAGCTAGAACGTTTGTGTATCTACCAGAATGTTCTCACTGCCCATTAGTGAAGGAGATTATTATTCAGACACAGCTAGAACGTTTGTGTATCTACCAGAATGTTCTCACTGCACATTAGTGAAGGAGATTATTATTCAGACACAGCTAGAACGTTTGTGTATCTACCAGAATGTCCTCACTGCACATTAGTGAAGGAGATTATTATTCAGACACAGCTAGAACATGTGTGTATCTACCAGAATGTTCCCACTGCACATTAGTGAAGGAGATTATTATTCAGACACAGCTAGAACGTGTGTGTATCTACCACAATGTTCTCACTGCACATTAGTGAAGGAGATTATTATTCAGACACAGCTAGAACGTGTGTGTATCTACCAGAATGTTCTCACTGCACATTAGTGAAGGAGATTATTATTCAGACACAGCTAGAACGTGTGTGTATCTACCACAATGTTCTCACTGCACATTAGTGAAGGAGATTATTATTCAGACAGACATTATTTAGCTTGTTAATGGATCGCCATGGTGGTCTCTATCTGCTGTTGAGCCACCTGGGGATGGAGGGTTCACAACAATTTGAACTTATAATTACTCTGGAGATTAGTGCGATCCACACATACATACACACAAACACACATACACACAAACACACATACACACAAACGGTCTAATTAGCAACCCTGCTCTTATGATGCACTGTGATTATACAGCGCCCCCTGCATTCACCAAGAGTCACTGCGATTATACAGCGCCCCCTGCAGCAATGCAAGGCCCGTAGCGTGAAGGAAACATCGCCTGTTCCTCTGAATGCTCCTTACTCCTCCTCCGCCCCCCCTCCTCTTCATCCCCCTCTCCTGCAACCTTCTTTTCACCCTCCTCCTCCTTCCCTCCTCAGTCAATCAATCCTTCATGACACCACAAGGTGACACAGCCGGCGTTGTCCTGGTAACCATCGCTATACACAACTGTTGCCTAGTCACCGAGTGCAAACAAGCCCAGAGCCCAGCGAGGCTTCTGTGCTGCGGAGAATACGAACAAGGTGTGCGAGCGAGGGAGAGAGCCGAGGAAGGTCATACCGCTGGCTGCTGCTGCTGCAGACCTTCCTCGGCTTAATTTAATTATTTCAGCCCAGGGTGGTGTAGGACAAACGTGTCGCAAATCTACACTAATCCGTTACCCCCTATTTGAGCGACAACGAAGCAAATATTATTTTAAGCCATTTCTACAAAAATAAAATGCTATGCACTCATGCGATCATCATACCATTTCTACTGTAAGCATGATGTATTCATTTTTCATCTCCCGCTTATTTGACTTCAGTCATTATAAGGAATCCTCTTAGGGTGGAACCCTCCAAAAAGGAAAATACATCACTGCTGGGATTTATAAATAGAGCGCACTAATGAAGTAGTTTATCAAGCTTGCATGAGCCTCTGGACATATTATTTATTATTTAACGACGGTTCTGGTCCAGTGAGATATGTCAATATGTAGTATGAGGATCTGACAAAATGATTCATGCTATGCTAATTAATCAATTCAACACCCTCCATATCCATATCCATATCCATATCCATATCCATATCCATTAATTTCCGGGAGAGAGAGAAAAAATCATCAAGTGACGTTTAACCTCTTTGCATTGCATTAATCTTTTTACATACATAACTGCTTTGCTTGTTTTTGTGCTTATTATAAGCACCATGGGGGGTAAAGTATAAACATACTATTGCTTGAGGGAAATATGTTTCAATTTACAGCAATGTGTATTTCTGGCAAGACATCAGAGCTAACTGTAATATCATAGAGTGTATGATAATAATAATAATAATCTGTAAGATATATATGTACAGTAAACACATGGCTTCGTTTAGGTGAAAATATGGTATTCCATCATTGATTGTATGCTTTAAATTGTGATTGTGTTGAAGAATGGATGAAGGCAGTGATTGACATGTAAGCATGGACATCTGTGAAAGGCACGTCTAATTCAAAGGCTTATCTTCCAGTCTTTGATGTAAAGACACGTCTCTCGTTACACACTTCTCACACTCTTGAGATGCTCTGCGATTTGAAACCTATAGCAACAAGAAAGACAGAGGGAATGAAAGAGGGGAACAGAGGCATTTGTCTGCAAGGAAAGTGTTGAGGGGGGGGGGGGGTTGGAGTAAATTGGTTGTTTGCAACAGCAGCTCCAGAAAGGGACCTTGAATGACCATGCCAAGCTCAAAATCCTTGTTTCACTTTCAAATCACCTCATCACATCACATGCTTTTCTGGACGGCATCCTAAAAAAACCAAGGCCATCATTTCCATCCAATTTCCCCCCACTCGCTGCATGCCCGCTGACAGATTGTCATATTTTGGCCGTGCTCCCAGAGGAGAGCTGCGAGAGGCGGGAGGACAGATAAACGGCCATTACCGTTCACACTGGCTCATTACTGACCGTTTAGACCCAGGAGTTAACACCCCCAAAGCCCCTGCCACACCGCTCCCATGCCCACCCCAACAGCACTTGGCACTCACTCGCTACTCTTAAACTACCGCATATATCAAAAGATTGATTCATTTACTCACTATTGATACATTTTATTCGCCGTCATCTACAGTGTCGCTTTAGAAAGGCCATTCTATGTTTTGTTCACGTTTTTTCTCTGATTCCCCCCTGTTTTCTCCCCAGTAGTACTAACCAACTCCCCCTGCTGTCCTGGTTGTTGCTTCACCCCCTCTGCCAATCTGTAGACTAGCATGCCATAGAGACACTGCGTAACGCATCATCATTCAGAAACCACGCCCAAGACGGGGGAAAACAGAAAGCCCCCCTCCAATCCTGGCGTTATCCTATGTCACGTGCATGGTTGCGTGTTGCAGAAAAATATCGTATATACGGAAGATGAACACTCCAACTTACTTCCTTGACAGCTAGATCCACATTTTTCTTCTCGCCAATTCTCAATGGCTTCCTTGTTTTGTTCAGGAGTACAAAAAAAACTTTAACTGGCGATTTTTTACATTTGTTGTCTGCGCAGCTTTTAACACAACAGCTTTTAGCTATGTTTAATTCAAGGAAAATGACGCTGGTGTGTGGAAATGAACGGAGCCTTTCCCCCGTGATGGGCGTGGCCTATTTCATGCAGTGTCTCTATACTGTATGCTCCTCCGATACCTGCGCATTTGCCAGCCGCTCTTTTCACCTGACAGCGAGGAGTTTCACCCGCAGGACGTAGCGCATGGGAGGATCATGCTATTCCCCCCCCAGTTCCCCTCGCCCCCGAACAGGCGCTACGACCGACCAGCGGAGGCGCGAGTGCAGCGACCAGGACACACCCTTACCCTAATCCGTCTGCCCACCCACAGACATGGCCAATTGTGCCTGTATGGATGACCTGCCAAGCCGGAGGTTACACAGGGGCTCGACCCTGCAACCCCCCGTGTTGGTAGGCAGGGAATCTACCCGGACGCCCACAAAGGTCATTCAATATAAACACTTAGCGAAAGTGGGTTAGGTAAGAAAAATGCAGCGGATGCTGTTGTATGATGTATGGTTTTCAATTGATTGGGTCATTGAGCAGGGCTATAAAGGTGCTTTTGCATGCACAGCATAACATAAGCAGCATAAGTGGTCCGGGCCTACCGTCATGAATCCATCCAGCAGGCCCGAGTCCGGTTTGGGCGGGGCTTGTAGGCGCTCCATGGACCACTTCTCAATGATGGACGTCACCTGAGAGTTCTCTGTGTTCAGGATGCGGAAGCCCGTCATGTTCACGCCACTGTAGCGATACGGCTCCATGTCCAGGGCAAACAGGTCCTGCAAGTATAAAGACACATTTATCAATCCTTTGTAAGTTACAATGTTACAATTTCACTTAGCAGACGCTTTTATCAATCCTTTGAAAGTTATTTATTAAGTATAAAGTCACTTTGATCAATCCTTTGAAAGTTATTTATTAAGTATAAAGTCACTTTGATCAATCCTTTGAAAGTTATTTATTAAGTATAAAGTCACTTTGATCAATCCTTTGAAAGTTATTTATTAAGTATAAAGTCACTTTGATCAATCCTTTGAAAGTTATTTATTAAGTATAAAGTCACTTTGATCAATCCTTTGAAAGTTATTTATTAAGTATAAAGTCACTTTGATCAATCCTTTGAAAGTTATTTATTAAGTATAAAGTCACTTTGATCAATCCTTTGAAAGTTATTTATTAAGTATAAAGTCACTTTGATCAATCCTTTGAAAGTTATTTATTAAGTATAAAGTCACTTTGATCAATCCTTTGAAAGTTATTTATTAAGTATAAAGTCACTTTGATCAATCCTTTGTAAGTTAAATTTTATGAAGAAAACAAGAAGTGTTTTATACTAGTCAGATTTACCCTGACAGGACTGTGCTTGAGCTAGGAGGACATCATAAATTGCCCATCTTTGCTTGTGGACTGCTTACTTTGCACCTGCCCTGGCCCGTAATAAATTAGGGTGGCATTTGAGGGGCAGACTGAGCATGTGCGAGCGAAAGAGCAGATTTTAAGGTATTTCCGGAGTCATTTGATCTCGTGCTGAGGCAGTGGCCTTGGTTAAGGCGAGGCTCTCAAGGTTACAGGCAGGCTTTTGGTGGACTGCCATCTATCATCTGGAAGCGAAAGGACACCCCGACTGTCCTGCGCGCAGCCCGACTGGCTTCTGACGTCTCCGGGATGCAACGACGCCGTTGACAGAGGGACGAGGGTGCCATGGTCAATGTTTGTCGCTGCGCTCTGAAGGCAAAATGGCTGGGGACCAGTAGAGCAGCTTTGACCTACAGCGGCCTCTGTGCTGCCAAACTGGCTGATGTTAAAGTAGGCATGTTTCCAGCGTGACAAGCAGCAGCACGCCACCGAAACAGGCCGATAATCGCCATTCTCCTGACATACCCGCTGTCACCCGCGCCCTTTCCTTTCACACCCACGCCAGGTCTCTATGTTGGGTCGCACAACGGATAGTCACATCACACCCGGCGTATTGGTAAATGTCTTGTTTTTTGTTTCAGATGAGTTTTCTCAGACATTCTTCCTTTGTAGTCCAAACAACACAGCGGGCCATTTGTTTGTGAGGACCATAATGACAGGCTCATCTGCTCAGGGCTATTATCCCATCTCTCTGTCTTCTTTCCTCCAGGCTGAGGGAAGATGTGATGCTTTTTACCCAGGGTGTAACGCAAAGCAATCTTTGTAGTGGCTAGATCAAAGAACTTAGGAGAACTTCAATCGCTGCCGGTGTCAGAATAAAATATATCCAATTTCCTTTGTGTTCCTATGATGTACACTTGGACTGCTTATTGGGACAAAAAGGGTGGTGCGGAATTCGGAAAATAAGCAAATAAGTAAAACTTTCTCAACTGAAACTTCAGGATACCTCAAGAGTACAGAATATAGACTCAATTATTAACATGAAAAACGGTCAGCATTATATACCCATGCTTCTCAAACCGTCAGCACAAAGCTGGGCTGCAGGTCTGTTTAAGAAAATGATGAGAGCAATAGTAAATGTTTCTTAGACTGGGCCCTGGGTGAGACTTATTCAAATGTGTTTTCACAGTAACATTTAAGAACCTCGGTACCTTTGGAATGTTTGTCCTGCAACAATCAGAAGAGGTGTGAATTGCCTGACTTGAAATAATTAAGTCAATATTTTCAAACGGCACACATTGTCAACCGACTGGATAATGCTGAACAAACAAACGTACTGTACAAAGCATACTGTATAATCACAAAATGTCAGGTTACTCACCAGTGTAGTGAAAATATAATGGTAGTATTCTGTCATCATACCCATGGCCAAAGCCTACAGGGAGAAAACACAACAGAGTATAACTTAACAACAAGCTTGTTTTGTATTCTATTCCTGTATTTATCCTTAGTTTAATCTGGGTTCAACACTGATACTGACATCTCTCTCCTGGTTTAATCTGGGTTCAACATGTCTCTCCTCAGGAAGGAGACAGCAGGCAAAAAACACCTGACATAATGAATGTCAAATATGCACGAATAAAAAACAATACCGTCAATTCTTACAAGAGCTGAAAAGAGAAGCTGGGGCCTCATTTGCCTGTTTTGAAAGGGATGTTTAATTTAGAGAGGTATTTTTCACACAAAATGTGTTGTTTGTCTTGATATGATTTTATTTCACAGCTCCCTCTGTATGTGAACAGGCACACATACATAAGTAAACAAGAACAAGATTCGTGTTGTTTTCTATTTGGAGTATTTGCAGTCAGTAATGCCAGAACAATGTTAGAATGAGTTCACTTCCTTCCAAAGCTTGAACCAGCACAACGATCTACACCCCGTGTTGGCAGTAGTCTTGAGTGTGCTGGAATAAGCGCCCACTGGAGCTATGCAAGATCGTGTTATACCAGGTAGTCACCATCGGTATCCATTCTTGTTATTTTCCATGGGCAAAGCTGTGAAAAGCTGCAATACACTTGTAAAAAAAGACCTGAATCCCTCCCACAGTTCTCATAAATAATGTGCTCCTTATAAATGAATGTAACATGCCTGCGAGCAGAATGAGACTTTCTGATTAAAAAACCTTTATTGTGCAATGGAGAGCATCCATTATGACGGGTCAGTAATAGAGATCTAATGTTCTATAAAGAGATAAGCCATGCACACATGGTAGAAATGAGGTATCAGAGTCAGATGGATTGCTGCTTAAAGAGGGAGTAATAAAGGGAAGGTAATGAGCTTATTGTTTTAGTATGTATGCATAATACATGAACTAAGTATTGAGTCTGTGAGTCTATAAGGTGGAATTATGGAGATTCTGGGACTGCACTCAATTCATTTCTAATTGAGGGAGTGGATTTAAATTCAAATACTGCAAAAGATCCCAACTGATAAGGTCACCCATCCATCCTGTTGACAAATAATGGAGATGAGTGCAGTTGCTGTTCACCTACTGAATCAGTGAATTGTCCCCCCGACTCTGGTACTTGCTTAAGAGAACTAACAAGCTATCGTGGCTCGTAAGACAGACTCGGGGTGGGGTTCAAACCTGCTTCAGGATCCAGGCGGCCATCTCATGTCCGCAATCAAAGATCACATGGAACTCTTTTGCCTTCTTCATCTCCTTCAGAAGGGGCTTGGCGTCCTTGGACTCCGCGGGCAGCTGTCGGATCTTCAAACGGATGTTGTATCTTGACGGAGCCTTGATCAGCTCCTGCAGGCGGATGAGACCTGTGGACAGAGATGACGAGGAACAAGTGAAAAGTGAATTGTAAAGATGCAGTGACAGGGAGGGCTTTGCTATCTAATCTATTGAGTCGTGTATCACAATCGTGCATTTCATGTTTTTCGTGACACTTAGAACGACCACGTATTTCAACTGGAGGTTATGTGTGTGTGACATTGAAACGGGATGGGTGGACCGGCAGTAACTTCCTTATCTTTCATACCGGAGCGCCGCATTTGTTTTAGCCCTAACCCAAACCATAAGCATAACCCTAACCACGTTGTTTTAGTTGCCTAAAAACCCAACCAAGTTGTTTAGTTGCCTAAAACAACAATCGTAACACAAGTGACCGTTTTGGCACGATTCTTTATGTCATGTTCATTTGACAAAGAAAATGGCAAAATCGTGTCCATGAACACGAATGCATAGATTACATTTTCGTGACTGCCAACATCTGAGGAGGCCATGAAAAAGCCTCGTATGCAGGGCTTCCTAATCCATAGTCTATTGATCCACCTACTCACGCTTGGCAAGCGAACATAGAGCGCTACAGAGCCATCAGGCCGAATTGAACACTAATCCAACACAGTGCATTCTCTGATGCCGAAAGCAAGAAAAAGCTAGAACCTCAGCACCCTCCTACAGAACCTTCACGTCCCACAGAGGCCTGCATAGTGTTGGTTCTTCACTCCAGTCTTCACCTTCACGTCCCACAGATGCCTGCATAGTGTTGGTTCACTCCAGTCTTCACCTTCACGTCCCACAGATGCCTGCATAGTGTTGGTTCTTCACTCCAGTCTTCATCTTCACGTCCCACAGATGCCTGCATAGTGTTGGTTCACTCCAGTCTTCACCTTCACGTCCCACAGATGCCTGCATAGTGTTGGTTCTTCACTCCAGTCTTCATCTTCACGTCCCACAGATGCCTGCATAGTGTTGGTTCTTCACTCCAGTCTTCACCTTCACGTCCCACAGAGGCCTGCATAGTGTTGGTTCTTCACTCCAGTCTTCATCTTCACGTCCCACAGATGCCTGCATAGTGTTGGTTCACTCCAGTCTTCACCTTCACGTCCCACAGATGCCTGCATATTGTTGGTTCACTCCAGTCTTCACCTTCACGTCCCACAGAGGCCTGCATAGTGTTGGTTCTTCACTCCAGTCTTCACCTTCACGTCCCACAGAGGCCTGCATAGTGTTGGTTCACTCCAGTCTTCACCTTCATGTCCCACAGAGGCCTGCATAGTGTTGGTTCTTCACTCCAGTCTTCACCTTCATGTCCCACAGAGGCCTGCATAGTGTTGGTTCACTCCAGTCTTCACCTTCACGTCCCACAGATGCCTGCATAGTGTTGGTTCTTCACTCCAGTCTTCATCTTCACGTCCCACAGATGCCTGCATAGTGTTGGTTCACTCCAGTCTTCACCTTCACGTCCCACAGATGCCTGCATATTGTTGGTTCACTCCAGTCTTCACCTTCACGTCCCACAGAGGCCTGCATAGTGTTGGTTCTTCACTCCAGTCTTCACCTTCACGTCCCACAGATGCCTGCATAGTGTTGGTTCACTCCAGTCTTCATCTTCACGTCCCACAGAGGCCTGCATAGTGTTGGTTCACTCCAGTCTTCACCTTCACGTCCCACACAGGCCTGCATAGTGTTGGTTCTTCACTCCAGTCTTCACCTTCACGTCCCACAGAGGCCTGCATAGTGTTGGTTCTTCACTCCAGTCTTCACCTTCATGTCCCACAGAGGCCTGCATAGTGTTGGTTCTTCACTCCAGTCTTCACCTTCACGTCCCACAGAGGCCTGCATAGTGTTGGTTCACTCCAGTCTTCACCTTCACGTCCCACAGAGGCCTGCATAGTGTTGGTTCTTCACTCCAGTCTTCACCTTCACGTCCCACAGAGGCCTGCATAGTGTTGGTTCTTCACTCCAGTCTTCACCTTCATGTCCCACAGAGGCCTGCATAGTGTTGGTTCTTCACTCCAGTCTTCACCTTCACGTCCCACAGAGGCCTGCATAGTGTTGGTTCACTCCAGTCTTCACCTTCATGTCCCACAGAGGCCTGCATAGTGTTGGTTCTTCACTCCAGTCTTCACCTTCACGTCCCACAGATGCCTGCATAGTGTTGGTTCACTCCAGTCTTCACCTTCACGTCCCACAGATGCCTGCATAGTGTTGGTTCTTCACTCCAGTCTTCACCTTCACGTCCCACAGAGGCCTGCATAGTGTTGGTTCTTCACTCCAGTCTTCACCTTCATGTCCCACAGAGGCCTGCATAGTGTTGGTTCTTCACTCCAGTCTTCACCTTCACGTCCCACAGAGGCCTGCATAGTGTTGGTTCACTCCAGTCTTCACCTTCATGTCCCACAGAGGCCTGCATAGTGTTGGTTCTTCACTCCAGTCTTCACCTTCACGTCCCACAGAGGCCTGCATAGTGTTGGTTCACTCCAGTCTTCACCTTCACGTCCCACAGAGGCCTGCATAGTGTTGGTTCTTCACTCCAGTCTTCACCTTCACGTCCCACAGAGGCCTGCATAGTGTTGGTTCTTCACTCCAGTCTTCACCTTCACGTCCCACAGAGGCCTGCATAGTGTTGGTTCTTCACTCCAGTCTTCACCTTCACGTCCCACAGAGGCCTGCATAGTGTTGGTTCACTCCAGTCTTCACCTTCACGTCCCACAGAGGCCTGCATAGTGTTGGTTCTTCACTCCAGTCTTCACCTTCACGTCCCACAGATGCCTGCATAGTGTTGGTTCACTCCAGTCTTCACTGCGCCGCACAGCAGCACGGAATACAGGTTCAATTTGATACTGATGGAAAGCTGAGGTCAGTCCTGCCTCTCCTGTCTCTCTCTCTCACACACTTCAGATGTGCTCTGATGAGAAAGGCTGTGTTTGCGCGGCGTGTACTCCCCCCCTGGGGAGCCTGCCGCCGCCGCTGCCGCCATCACATATTGAGCTACAATCTTCACCTTTCATTTCTCGGCCACGCGTTCAGGTAGAAAGCTCTCCGGGAGATGGTGTGATGAGATTACAATGAGTTTCTCCCTCAGCAGAGAACTTCAGAGTCCAGGGATGAAAGAGGCTGGATTGATGGGAGAGATGATTACTTGTCATGGGTATAAAAATGGATGGAGCGAGGGCGGGTTGAGAGGGAGCTAGACAGATAGTATTTTTTTCTTCTTTTTTTTCTTTCTCTTTTTTTGTAGAACCACTTTAAGATGGCTCAGCCAGCCGCTCCCCCCCCCCACTTCTTTTTTTGAAATGAAGTGCTGTGTGAGCAGTTTAATGGTCTTACTGTGTGAGTGGGTCCGGGGCTCCCCGAGGCCTGTAGAAAGATAGGTGTGAAATAGGAACATTGGGGGTCTTGTTCATGGAAAGTACCATTGTGGGGAGAAGTACTCTGAAGCTACAGTTTCCCTCAGGTAATCCCAAAAGATCCCCACTCCAGGCCCACCTCTCCCTCTCCGTGTTTTTGTTCACACTGACACTTTGGGAGGTGTTAAGCGAGGGAAAAGAGAGATTCTGTCAGGGGAGCTCAACGTTTTGGAAACACTGTCAGCGTAGATGTTTGTGGGCTCTGGCTAATGCCTTCAGACCCCCCCCCCCCCCCCCCGCCATCCTCCCTCCCCGCCTGGATCCTCTAACGGCGGTGTGTGTGAATATTTTATCCCCTCCGATAGTTTTTCCTGCCAGCCGTCAGACAGGCTCCAATCAGCAGCAGCAGAGCCCTGGAGCATGAAGCTGTGTGATTACAGCCAGGGTGGGAGGGAATTCAGGTTGTCGGGCGGAGGGGGTGGTGGTGGTGGTGGTGGTGGGGGGGGGGGGGGGGTATAAGCAGCTACTTCTCACACCGACTGTCACACTTCCAGGGAGTCAGGTGTATTACGGCAGAAGCGCTCCCCAGAGGTGGCTCCCCTGTCTGACAGAGCGAGGTGAGAGGTCGCCTTTCAAGAGGATCTCTGGCTTCTCATCAGGACAGCTGCTGGGAAATCAAGAGTGCCCGGGAGGTGTGGGCGGGGGCGGGGGTGGGGGCGGGGGCGGGGGCAGGGGCGGGTCTGCAGCTCGAGGTCAAGGAGATGAGTCGGAATAAAGCGGTGAGCGGGACGAGTCACCGGCGGCCACTGGCGTTTCGCAGGAGCGGATGTCCGACGAAATCTTTGCAGCAGAAGACGTGGAGAGCGAGGATTTTCAGAGGAACCGAAAGCCTCATAAAACGTCTAAAAAGTCCGCCAGTTGACAAAAGGAACACCTCAAGAGGGTTCAGATCAGGAGTCAGAGCCACAATTTAGCATATCAACTAAACGACTAAAATTAATTTGTTCAGAGTGGGGAGTGAATTCATAATACGCCTTGTCAAACATTTAAACCCCCCCCCACCACCAACTCTAATTTAGCCTACTTACATTAAGTTGTCAACCACATCATTGCCAACTATGGCGTTAGATCAGCATTTTAAATATGATCTTTTCTCTTGAGCCATATTCCACTTCACCTCATAAGAAGATCACAGCATGACGGCTGAAATATCACACCACTTTTTAAAATGCATATCATGACTGCTCTGCAAAGTCACAGGATAAAGCAGCAGCGCAGCACACAGACAGACAGATAGCCACCGTCAGAGATCGAGTGTCTCTGCTTCTGTGTCTCTGTTATTAATGGCCGCTGTCAGACCCCACATAAAAAAATTCTGCATGGCATTCATCTAAAGAGACAGAGGGTCATTCTGGGTAATGTAGTTCACTTCTTTTCCCTCAACGCTGTTGCTCTGTCCCATGGGGGAGACTGACATGGGCAGTACCTGGAGGACGACTGACGCAGAACACTAAGCTATTGATTTCTGAATTAAGTTGACAGGTTACAAAGCTCTCACTGAACTCGCTGAGGGAAAATGGCAGTTTTTTTTTCGCTCCCAAGTTCACCAGATGCCTCCTCTCTTTCTAATCTGCACATTCTCAACCCGGTGTCATGGCAGTTTGTGAAATAGTCACGAAATTTGACACTGTAAAAAAGAAAAGGAAGAAAAAAATCTGAAAAAAATGTTGACACTCAGAACGACTCTCAAACTAATGTATTTCAATTGGAAGGATCTTTGGTGCCTGCGACACGGTTTTTCTTGTCCCCCCTCTTGTAGTAGTGTGACACAGTACTGTGTAAACATTGGCCAGTAAGGGTGCTGTGGTCGGGGTGGTGGATGGTGGTCGTATATATACGTTTGTGTTTGATGCTGATGACCAGGGTTCGATTCCCTGCATTTTCAAAGTACATTTCAACCGTAAGCCATTACATGTTTTTAGCAAATGTTCTTCTTTGTAAAAAAAAAACACATTTCTCTAACCTTACCCAAAGTTGCCTAACCAAAAACCCTAACACAAGTTGTTTTATTTGCCTAAACTAGCTTTTCAAATTCGTGGTGGAGATATGTAATTCAGGTCTTTTCCCCACAATACGTGTCCACAACATGCAAATCGTCAACACCTGTTATGCCGAATTCTGCATTCCCGGCAAGAATTGCATCCCCACCATATTCTGGGTCTGTTTCTCGGCGCAGAATATTTGGCATAACATCAGCTTTGAGGTTTTGTTCCCCTCACACACACACACACACACACACACACACACACACACACACACACACACACACACACACACACACACACACACACACACACACACACACACACACACGTGAGACATGGTTGACATTTTAGGGTGTAGCAATTCACTATAACAAAACAAAAAAACTACTCCAACCCACCACCGCTGTAAAAGATGAAGACAGATAGCGACTGTACCTGTACCTGTGCTGTCGTCATAGACCACGGTGACCGTCCGCCACTTGAAGAAGTGCACCAGGTCCAGGATGGCTCTGCTGAGCGAGGAGAAGTCGGGGTACAGGCTGACGTAGTACGAGTCGCGGTTGTCGGACACCTGGTGCTTCCACTTGGTCTGGACGTGTGGCACACCCAGGGCATTGCAGATGGACTGGACTGCATTGGCCGACGAGCTGTGCGAGGGGCCGAAGATGGCCGCCACGCCCAGGGAGAGCTGGTCACACGCTGGTGGGACAGTGAGGGAGAGAAGCTTTTTTACATTTTTACAGTTAAAAAACACCCACCCACGCACAGTATGTTACCTTAAAACCAACAATAAGTCACCAAAACAACAGATGCTGATGAACACAACTAGGGAGGGATGCACCGATACCACTTTTTTGCAGTACAAGTACTTACATTTGGGGACTTGTCGATACCAAGTACCAATACAAGTATTACTACTAGTAGTACCGATACTTGTATTGGTGATACAAGTACTACTTCATATTTGAGACAGGCCGATATGTGGGCACTGCTGAGGAGGATAGACTGTGCAGTCTGTGTGAACTCAAGGAAGTTGAAAACGAAATGCACTTTGTATTCTATTGTCCCTTCTATGATACTATCAGGCGGAGTCTTTTTTATAAGGTAGACAAAGAGAGTGTATTTGTGTGGTTGGGAGACTGAAAAACTGAGACGGCTTTTTCAATATGAAACTTTTGCATTTGGCACTTTCTTAGAAAAGGCTTTGTGGATGAGGAGGAATGCAATGCATAGATAAAATGGTATGGTCTCCAGTGCCGATGTCTATATCTGTACGTGTACTGTATGTGTATGTGTGTGCAGTATGTATATTTATGTCTAATCTGTATGGTGATGTAGCCTCATTTGCCTGCTGAGAACCACTAGGGTACAGCACCAAAAGGAGGCCAGGACAATGTAAAAAAAAAAAGAGGAAAAAAAAAAGTTTGTATATATTTTGTGTAACTTGAGGTGTCCCGGCCGTATGGGATGGGCCACGAAAATAAAATATTCATTCATTCATACTACTGAGAGTAGATGCCCCATGGGATAACTCTTGGCACTATATAAATATGAAATTGATTGATTGAAAATTTACTAATTAATTAGGGGTGGTGGATGCATGTTTCCCCCCCCTTTTCCCTTTAAGCATTATGTTTAATTAAAACGAGAACTATTCAACATTATGGATTTCAGTATTTTGTTAGCCTCAACGCGATAATGACTGATGAGTCTCGCGTTGAGGCTAGTATTTTGTATATAACTGCAAGATCAACGTTACTTTTTATAAGATTACATTTGAATACATCAATTTTTACTGGATGGAGCTTGAACGCACCATCATCACCATCAAGTTCTGACGGCCGTGGAAAAGGCAGTATGAGTATGGTTTTATACTAACATCATGACATACAGTAGGCCTATTGCAATTATCTGGTAAGCCTTTGTTTGTTCCACAACACTGTTTGTCTGTTAGAAGAGCTAAATTAACCTGTAATGGACAGAAAGTTTTGTTAGCAGCATAGTTAGCACTTAGCAGTTGTTGTTGCTGCAGGCTAGCTAACAGGTCCGCAAGCTAGCGCAATGCTGTGAGTGAATGGGCTGAATTAGATTAGGCTACTCTTCCGGGTATGACGTCGTCTGTTAGACGGCAGATGATGAAATCATATGTGGACAAACAGTTACGAAGGAGCTCTGTTACTGACCTCTGATATTGATAGCGTTTTATTCCTCCTCACAAAGCGTTCCATGATGCAGACAGGCAGTAGCTTTTTCAATGCAAAACACGCTGCTATGTATGATAACAGCCACGCGCTTCTCTGGGCCCCCTGCAAGCTGTGTGAGCCCCTGTTGCTGCTTTCGCTTTCAGGTTAACGTCAGACGAGTGTGTCAGTGTCAGTAGACAAGACAGTACACAATACTTGAGGAGTTCAATGAACAACATGCTGATCAGAATAAATGTGCTGTGTGATGTGGACACAATCAATGTAATGCATTATGTCAATTAAAGGTTTCTTTTTGAAGGCTTTGCCATCATGAGTCATTGAATTTCAATTCCCCAAATGACATTATAGCAATTATTGAATATTCAGTTAGTAACGTTTTTACCAAAATGTCTTGGCATTTTCTTTAACCTTCATAGAGGTTTGTTTGGGCAACACAGATAATGTCAGTGTTCAGATTGTGTCAGATAGTCAGTCACAGAATAGTATACTAAAATGGCATTCAGCTAATTTTCCACGATTATCTAAAACCATATGATCAGTGTGACTCACTACAGTTTAAAAAATACACAAGATTTATTTGCTGCAAATTGCAGAAACATTCTTGTAAAATAAAATTATTTTCTTACTTATATTGCAAGTTTATAGTCATTTATAGGTTGAGTATATTTCATGAGCATCTGTTAGTGACAGTTTAATCTGTTAAAATCTCATTATAAATACCCCCCTTCCCCCCCACCAATGGGTGTAATGCATTCTTCCAGCTTTTTGCTACCAAACTAAAAGGATTTTTCATCTGACAGCCAAACGCCATTTGACCCGCGTGTGATGAAGTATGAAGAAAGCACTCAAAGAGATCTAACAGGGAGGATGAGGTCGCCCCTCTGCAGCGCGTGACTCACTCACCTTTCCTGGACGCCTCAAAGCTGTCAAAGATGTTGATTCTCTGGATGTCATAGGTAAGTGTGGTGTTGGGGAGCAGGGTGCGGTTCCTGTTGATTGTGTTCAAGGCAAATTTAAAGGCTAGTTCCTCCGCTCCGGAGGGGCCGCTCTCAATGGATTCAAATATTCCCCCTGCAGGTCGAGAGAAGAGAAGCAGCAGAGAACAAGGCGTTTTAATACCTCCTATAATTACAGTAGATTCCTCAACATAGGTGATATTCAAGCAGCTGGATGATGGATATGATGATGTCGAGTCACAAGTCCTGAAAACGAGTCCAGGACTCGTTTTTAAACGTTAGTATGTTTTTAAACGCATTCAGTCTTTGCACCCTCAGGACACTGTTGTGATTTGTCACGTTGTAGAGCTCAGTCATATATGACAGGAAATGGATTCACAGTGTGTGCTTTGGGTGCTTTGGGTGATTTGGGTGGTTTTGGGTGCGCGTCTCTGGGCTGATTTGCATTCAGCGCTAGTCGTGTGTGTAATTAAAGGCAATTAGCCGGCTAGTGAGGCGAGGTCGGGGGTGGCGGCCCTTCTTTAACTCCCTCGCTCAGCCTTGACACAAAGGTCCGCTCCTCCATTTTGTCCCATTGATTTCAGCCAGGTTCAAATGAGAGAGCGAGAAGAAACAAACAAGAGCGGAGGAAAGACAATGAGGTGAGCAGAGGATGGGAGAGAGAGAGAGAGAGAGAGAGAGAGAGAGAGAGAGAGAGAGAGAGAGAGAGAGAGAGAGAGAGAGAGAGAGAGAGAGAGAGAGAGAGAGAGAGAGAGAGAGAGAGAGAGAGAGAGAGAGAGAGAGAGAGAGAGAGAGAGAGAGGGGTTTGAAAACAGAAAGAGATCAAGGCAGAGGCAAACGAGAGCCAGAGAGAGATAGAGGCAGTGAAAGGGAAGTCAAGGATGGGTGGGCATCTCATTCATTTGAGCAGTAAGCCACTCAAGTCAGAAATTAAGAAGAGAACATCAGCACTATAGACAGACAAAAGAACAATTCTCTGGGAAATCATTTCTCGCTCTCAAAAACAAAAGCTCTCATCCTCCCCCTTTTATTCCTGCATCCTATACTGCAGCATTATGTCTTTGTTTGTTTGCCTGCTTTCTAAAGGGACACATGGTGGAGTAGCATGCTGTGCCTGCCTGGGAGATCGTTACCTTTCAGCTATATGAGTCACACACACACCACAGAAATACAGGAAATGACCACCACCTCTTAACACCGCATTGGTTGGTGGTGGCTCGTAATGCGTTGAAATGGCGTGCTCCCACCATGAAGCGGTTACGTGAACAGCATAGACAGGAAGTATTGTGACATCAAAATAGCACGCTGGAAAGTAGCGTTAAGGGTGTTGTGGGTGGGTGGTATTTTAACCATGACCAAACCATTTTCCTAACCTTAACCAAGTTAAGTTAATAACAAGTTAACCCTAAGCTCAACCAAACTGGTTTTACTTGCCTAAATTTAACCAAAGCGGTTTTAATTGTCTAAATTTAACCATTACCCAACCTTTGGGTCATACAGTAATTCAATTTGTGGCGGAGAAACGTTTTCACATTCATGGTGGGGAAACATATTTAAATTTGTGTTGGAGGCACATCATTTTAATACACTAGGCAAAGGGGCCGAAACCCTAGGCTCGCCCGCTGCACAGCCTCGCCCGCAGCTCGGCTGCTGTGTGGCCTCGCCTTCTCTATTGGCATGCACAGTGCACAATTGCTCAACTTCACATCACTGATGACATCACTGTCACTGATGATGTCACAATGCCTATGGCATCACTGATGATGTCACAATGCCTATGACATCATCAGTGATGTTACAAGATGATTTTGGTCAATAATGATGTCACTGATGACATCACTGATGATGTCATAGACATTGTGACATCATCAGTGGGCCAAAAATTGAAACAGATATTGCCTACTTGCTCCCTTTTATATAAGGAGGATTACACGTAAATCGCCGGTTTTAAGGTCGTATTCATTTCCCGTATTTTTGTGAGCTCACGTTGGTCGCACGTCATGATGCTCGTTAATTGACAAAGTTACAACGTAAAAACGTAAAGGTAAAAACACCATGAATACAGATGATCCACGCTGCCACACTGAAGCCATACAACATCGTTACCGCTATGGTCTTCTAAGGTGTTGTCAGCTTAACAACCCCCTTCAGACTTGTTAATTATTTAGCTCTGAACAAAACTGATTACGGTTCCAGATGTCCCACCTATGGTGCTCAGAATCCCAAATGAAGGAAGAAAGGGCCGCCGTTTAAATCTACCACTACGCTACCACACTGCCTCCTTTACCACACCTCCTCCTTTACCACACTGCCTCCTTTACCACACTGACTCCTTTACCACACTGCCTCCTTTACCACACTGCCTCCTTTACCACACCGCCTCCTTTACCACACTGCCTCCTTTACCACACCGCCTCCTTTCTACCACACATCCTCCTTTACCACACTTCCTCCTTTACCACACCGCCTCCTTTACCACACATCCTCCTTTACCACACTGCCTCCTTTCTACCACACCTCCTCCTTTACCACACTGCCTCCTTTCTACCACACTGCCTCCTTTCTACCACACATCCTCCTTTACCACACTGCCTCCTTTCTACCACACCGCCTCCTTTCTACCACACATCCTCCTTTACCACACTGCCTCCTTTCTACCACACTGCCTCCTTTCTACCACACTGCCTCCTTTACCACACTGCCTCCTTTCTACCACACTTCCTCCTTTACCACACTTCCTCCTTTACCACACTGCCTCCTTTCTACCACACTTCCTCCTTTACCACACTTCCTCCTTTACCACACTGCCTCCTTTCTACCACACTTCCTCCTTTACCACACTGCCTCCTTTACCACCCCGCCTCCTTTACCACACCTCCTCCTTTACCACACTGCCTCCTTTCTACCACACCACGTCCTTTACCACACTGCCTCCTTTACCACACTTCCTCCTTTACCATACTGCCTCCTTTACCACACTTCCTCCTTTACCATAGTGCCTCCTTTACCACACTTCCTCCTTTACCACACTGCCTCCTTTACCACACTTCCTCCTTTACCATAGTGCCTCCTTTACCACACTTCCTCCTTTACCACACTGCCTCCTTTACCACACTTCCTCCTTTACCATAGTGCCTCCTTTACCACACTTCCTCCTTTACCATACTGCCTCCTTTACCACACTTCCTCCTTTACCATACTGCCTCCTTTACCACACTTCCTCCTTTACCATACTGCCTCCTTTACCACACTTCCTCCTTTACCATACTGCCTCCTTTACCACACTTCCTCCTTTACCATACTGCCTCCTTTACCACACTTCCTCCTTTACCATACTGCCTCCTTTACCACACTTCCTCCTTTACCATACTGCCTCCTTTACCACACTGCCTCCTTTACCACACCGCCTCCTTTACCACACTGCCTCCTTTACCACACTGCCTCCTTTACCACACTGCCTCCTTTACCACACCGCCTCCTTTACCACACTGCCTCCTTTACCACACTGCCTCCTTTACCACACCGCCTCCTTTACCACACCACCTCCTTTACCACACTGCCTCCTTTACCACACTGCCTCCTTTACCACACTGACTCCTTTACCACACTGCCTCCTTTACCACACCACCTCCTTTACCACACTGCCTCCTTTCTACCACACCGCCTCCTTTACCACACATCCTCCTTTACCACACTGCCTCCTTTACCACACCGCCTCATTTCTACCACACTGCCTCCTTTCTACCACACTGCCTCCTTTCTACCACACCGCCTCCTTTACCACACTGCCTCCTTTCTACCACACCACCTCCTTTCTACCACACCACCTCCTTTCTACCACACCACCTCCTTTCCACGATCTGTCCAGACATGATAGCTGAATTACATTTACACCTGGCAAAAGAGATGCATGTCAGTGAGATTTGATTCCTCCTTGCCTCGCAAAGCACAGATTGCCACCATACACATGGCTTCTTCTCCTAAGCTTTTACATGGCAAAGATTGACAGGGAACAGCTCCTTTTGTTTGTTTCCCGTTCACACACAGACTATTATTGCACGACAGTCCATTTTTGACAAGCAGCTACGTTGCTATCCAAGCTGTCGGCTACCTGATTTATTTCCACTTACATTGTACATCTACATATGTAAATGGGAGGCATTTCCATTTTGCTGTTAATGTGGGCAAATGTGTCTCCAGAGATATGATCAGATTTTTAATGCATCTTCAGAGAAGATTATGCGTTTTTGCTCTATTCAAATACAATGTCCCTTGCTGCAGGGCTGTAGTATACAACTGACTGTTCACAAGGAATACTTCTTAACCCGTTTAAACGGCTCTAGAGTCAGGGAGATACTCTCATAATAAACCAAAAAAAGAAACGGCAAATTCCACATTCCAAAAACCTTAGTTCACCTCTGTGGACGGACTAAATCCTGAGAAAGCTTTACAGAATCAAACTTAAAAGAGAATGATTGAGAGAGAGGAGGGGGGAGATGAAAGACTGCAGAGAGAGCAGCTCATGAGAAAAACTTGGAGACGCGAGCCGACTTCAGGAGTCCATCTGCACGCCTCCCATCATCTCCAAGGACCCAGTTGGATTGGCCAAATCCAAACTGAGGAAAAGTTTAAAGCCTGTTTATTGATTCAATTACAGAGAGCGAGAGAAAGTGAGTCTGAAAGAGTGGAGAGAGAGAAGACGGAGAGAGTGAAGCATTGAGAAAGAGCGGGGATAGAGAGAGAGAGAGAGAGCTGTAGCTATAAATAGTGTCTGGCCGGAGCAGGGACTGGTGCACGAGGGCGAGGAAGATGTCACTAGCCTAGCGACGCTAGCTTCATCACTGTCACCATGGCACAGCAACATATTTTGTCTTCATATCTGACTGGATGGTGTTTCTCCTTCAGCAGATAATACAGCAGAGGATGAGCGAAGGTTAGTCTGAAGCGTAAGATGAGAGATCTGCTGCACCTCACCAAGGCTCACCGGCACAGACTGTAGTTTGTGACCTATAGTAATGAGCTCCAGTGGGCTGGTCCTCCTGCTTGTACCCTATAATGTGATTAAGACATGTTTTATATTCCCCAAGCCGCACATTCATCTTCTTTTTTTCCCATCAAGTTTTCCCCGCCGGGATTTTTTCCCCTCCCGTTTTCTCCCCAATTGTACTTGGCCAATTCCCCCTGCTGTCCCGGTCATTGCTCCAGAGTTGTAGACTAGCACGTGCTTCCACGATACATCACCAGCCGCTTCTTTTCACCGGACAGCGAGGAGTTTCACCGGCAGGACGTAGAGAATGAGAGGATTGCGCTATTCCCCCCCAGTTCCCCTCCGCCTGAAAAGGCACCCCGACCGACCAGAGGAGGCAGTAGTACAGGGACCAGGACACATAGCCTTAATCCGGCTTCCCACCCGCAGACACGGCTAATTGTGCCTGTATGGATGCCCGACCAAGCCGGAGGTAACGCGGGGGCTCGAACCTGCGACCCTCGTGTTGGTAGGCAGGGAATCTACCACACATACGACACATGAAATATTCAAAAGAACAGAACCCCGAGAATCACTGTAACATATGATGGAAATCCTGTCACTGGCCTAATAGATAATTATGACTCTGGTAGCCTGAGGGAGCGACCCTGGCCTGCTGAGTGAGTCTGAAAATGAGCAGGAGTGAATTAACTTATCAGTATATAACGTAGATAGGCTGCTGGCTCCAAAGAAAGCACACAGCTTTTAGGCCCATATCAAATTCCATTTTATTTTCCCCCAAATTCAGTTGTGAGGTGACGTAAGGGCCCCGGCCCCCATGCAAGTCTGACCTAGTCCTAGTCCAGTCTAGGCCTATTTTAAAATTATGAAATCATTTAGGTTACTAAAATAATTAGGTGATAATTAGGTCTACTTTTCTTTTATCCATTTCTACCAAAGTATGGAAAATTCTCTAATATTCCATGTTTTATAGTTGATTCCATCTGTTTCCCCACCCGTTTTGCTACTTGGGCCTACTTTGAGGACCCTGAAGAGCAAAGTCCACAAAGAGACATTTCTATTTTTACAAAGAACAAATGTTTTTATGCTTTTTTTAGAGGGTTGCAGCAGGTGACAAAGCAATATTGCACTGCCATGAAAACCAGAACAAAGCACTCATCAAGATTGGATGCACCTGGACACGTTTGTAGCTTTTCCCTTCCCGTTAATTTGAATAAGGCCACAAAAATAGCCTGAAAGTTATATTGAACATATTCAACAACAGATCCCCTCATCATTTTTGCATTTCTATTCTTGGTTTACAGTACACTAAAATTAGCCTATTCTCTAAAAATAGAAGTAGATTCGGTCTCCCAATTAGGAACTATCTCTCCTAATGATATTTCTCAGTTTTCTCTGCTTTAGCTTATCGATAAAAAATGCTATGTGAACACAGCAGCATCTGTTCACCAATGTGTTAAATGTCAGTTTTCATGCTATTCTCGTCGCTTCATTCAAATGAATAGGAATTAAACTCCTGAATGCTACAAACTTCAGCTGCATCTGATTTTGGTGAGTAGATTATATTATAGACTTAATGGCGGCCAAGTGCCAAATAACCATGTTACAATTAAGTGGACTATTGCTTTGATGAACCTCAGGTAAACATTTCTTCTCAAATGGGACATGTAGCATTTTGGAACAGCCAGAATATGTTTGCAATGTACGTTTCTGCAATCCACAAAGAACTTATAATAAGGTTGACGTTGTCGTGTGCGTGTCTGTGTGCGTGTGTATCTTTAATGCACGCCCACACCCCAGTTCGGATTGGCCTGAAAATTTGCATGGTGGTGCCATGGTGGGTCATGATCTGGAGAAGGTCATGGGCAGGTTGTAAAGTCCTGGAACCACCTGGAAACTCCTGGGAAGTCCTGGAAAACACCTCACGCCCACACCCCAGGTCAGTTTGCTCTGAGAATTTGCATGGTGGTGGGTTATGATCCGGGGAAGGTGATGATCAGGTCATCAAGTCCTGGAACCACCTCGAACGTCCTGGAAACCATGTCACGCCCACACCCGAGGTCGGATTGGGCTGTAGGCTACATGCATGGCGGTGTGTTATGATCCGGGGAAGGTCATGGAAAGTCATCATGTCCTGGAACCATCTGGAAAGTCCTAGAAACCACTTGGAAACCACCTCACGTCCACAGCCCAGGTCGGATTGGGCTGAAAATCTGCATGGGCAGGTTGGACAGTCCTGGAACCACCTGGAAGTCCTGAAAACCACCTGGACACCACCATCATTTCCGGCCAAGCAAAAGGCAACGGCAAGTGGAGAATATGAACATTTCTTAAGCAAAATATGTTGCATAATGACGTTTCTTCATACATGTCAACGTTATACACGTCATAGAGTCTGCTATTGAAACAAGGCGGTGGTGAGTATGGGTGTTTTGGCCGGGGTGGATGGAGGGCGGAGCACTTGCCTTTCATACCGGAGGGCCGCGTTCAACTCCAAGTCATGCTCACAGCGTTTCCAAAGTCTGCATTTCAACCGTGAGTCACTTTTTACATTTTTCTTCTTTAAGCCTAACCCCAAACATAACCTTAACCAAGTTGTTTTACTTGCTCAAACACAAGCAAAGTTGTTTAAGTTGTTGTATTTGCGTTTAACGTCAGAAAAGCAGCAATATTTTCAAATGACCCGCAGTTTTGTTTAAAATTTACCTTTGAGATTGTAGGTTTGCAGAGATGTGAAATGCCACGTTTTAGAAGCAGATTTTGCAGATTTTTTGTTTCTAGTTAACGTTGATATTCTACATATCCCTGGTTTGCAGACACGTAACTGGGTTGTTTGGAAATGAACTCGTCATCACATGTCACATGTCACATGTCACATGTCACATGTCGAGGCGTCAGACTTACATGTGTGCAGGATATGATTGAGATTGTGCTAAATGGAGTCCTTCCCTCTGCCATGCATGTGGCAGCCTCCTGTCTCTGCATGGTGCTGTGGTCTGACTGGTTGCAGGTGCGTGAGTTACAGCCGTGTGTGTGTGTGTGTGTGTGTGTGTGTGTGTGTGTGTGTGTGTGTGTGTGTGTGTGTGAATTATAGAGCCCCCATCATCGGCACCGGTGTGAATTATAGCGCAAATGAGAGCTCTGAGTGAGTTATGGACTAGATAATCACTATGAGGAGAAAACAGGCCTGCTAGTGTGTGTGTGTGTGTGTGTGAAGTGCAGTGTGGGAGGCTGGCTCCACTATGCAAATCGCAGTCCCTTCTCCTGTTTATTCACAATTAATCAAGTGCAGATTGGATTGAGCGTTTTACAGTAGCTTCATCATCAGCTTAATCTCCTGTAGAAATGACGGCAATTAAAAATAGTGCGCCAGTCGCCGATTGTGACACTTCCTATAAATAGAAATCGTCTCTCTCTAAGAAGCTACATTTCAAATTACCGCAGGAGAAGGTGAAGGAGATCGTTATGCTCATTTGAAATTCAACTACAGGTGAGCAGTTTCAGTTCAGTTCAGTTTCAATGAATTGTATTTCATGTGCATGAAAACTGCTCACACCCTGCACTGCAGAAAGATAGATAGATAGATAGATAGATAGATAGATAGATAGATAGATAGATAGATAGATAGATAAATAGATACATGCATACATACATACAGTACATACATACATACATACATACATAGATACTGTAGATAGATAAGAGTATTATTTATCCCAATGGGGATTTTATATTGTTGCAGCAACAATTCGCTTAGATGACATGTAGATTAAATAATTTGGTATTTAGTGTTTCGATGCTTTAATGTTTGTTTTGACAGTCATTTTTCCATTCAGTGTGTGTGCCAGCACAGGTACTCTGTCTTTACTATTAAGAGAAAAGAAGGTTAATAATTACCGGACGCTGAACGAAAACACAATTAGCTTTGTT
Organism: Poromitra crassiceps; assembly: GCF_964638095.1. NCBI lineage: Eukaryota > Metazoa > Chordata > Actinopteri > Beryciformes > Melamphaidae > Poromitra > Poromitra crassiceps. Next base: position 45,666,229 of record NC_139630.1, on the reverse strand, counting down.
CACTCAAGGATGTACTTGTAGCAAGGGAGATGGGAGTCAGATACGTTGCCATGGCGACGTGTGCATCTATGCTATGGTTGTGAGGCATGGGCAGTTTTGGAATGGGAGCGGCTGATTGGTGGTGGGAGGGGGGGGTGCCTTTTGTGACAGTGCGGCTGGGCGGCCTGTCTCTGTGACTAATGGCCGCCGGCACAGCTGCAGGATGGCAGCTGTAGGGTGGGTGCCATGGCAACAGCTGAGCAAACCCTGTCGCTAGGGGCGACTTTAGGCTTGGACAGATGAAACCAATGCGGAAGTACCAAAAACTGCAGTTCCTCGAATGGCCACTAGCAGGCGGTGCTGCGGCTCTGTGAGGAACCCCTGGCCTCGCGCCATCTCGTGCGAGCTGCGTGAGAACCAAAATGGGGCTTTAAAATGGGAGTCCATAACCAATGGGTGGTGTGATGCATTCGCTCGTCACGCACGCTGTGGTGGCTCCACCCACCGCATGGCACCCCGAACCCCCTCACCTTCACCCCCTTGGCCTGTTTTTTGTCTCCTTCTCCTTGACCCGGTGGGGATCGCCGCTCGGAGCCATTAGGAGTGAAGAACGGCCGGCGGTGATGGCGCTCCGTAAATATCCCCCGAAATTCCCGACGGGAGCGCTCCCTCACATGTTTGCCAGTGAATGGGACTTGATGCATGGTGGTCCGCGGAGAGGCAGCGCCCCTGTTCATTAGTCTGAAGCTCCCCTCGCGGTGGACTGACCTTCCTGCACTGAGCGAGGGCCAAGGCCAAAGGTACATCAGTCAGTGGTATGATATCACACAAACAAGCCGTCATAAATAAAGCCTGCACAAAATTCACCTGAAAGTAACGGATAAAGATAAGATAGAATAGAATAGAAAATGTGGTTGTTAATAATAATAATAATAATAATAATAGATTGCATATAATAGCACTTCTCAAGGCACCCAAAGCACTTCACATTGGGGTGTGTGTGTGTGTGTGTGGAGGGGGGGGGGGTGTACCCACCTGGGTGATGCATGGCTTTCAGTTTGCACCAGAACACTCACCACACATCAGCTCTCATGGTGGAGAGTTGAGGACTAGGGATGTTCATTTTGAAAAATTTCCATAATCGAAAATCGGGGGAAATTAACCATCAATTATCGATTATCGATCATATTAAGAATAATATTTTTTTAATATATATATATATATTTTTTACAAAATGAATGCCTATGGCAGAAAATACGAAAGACAACCTGTTCTCCTCAATTAACTCTTTATTTCAATGTGTCTCCTCTCCAACACTCTGCTGTCCCCGGCGCATGCCGGTGTGAATTCCCCATGTTTAAAACCGTTTTGTTGGCACAAAGGCCCGTGCCCAGCCAGAAAACTAGAGACTATATGAAGCTCCACCTCACGTTAGTCGGCTGTGCAATGGAGTGGGGCGAGGAGGAACGAATTCCACCCAAACCTAGTCCGCAAAAAAAAAATATATATATATATAATAACAAAATCGATAAAAATTCCACATGATCGATTCCATTCCTTAACGATCAATTATCGATTTTCGATAACTGATGAACATCCCTATTGAGGACCGAACGTGCCAATTAAGTAACGAGGGATGATTAGGTGGCCATGAGGAAGGAAGGCCTGTGTGGGAATTTAGCCAGGGCACCGGGGTTACACCCCCCAGGGCACCGGGGGTTACACCCCCCAGGGCTACCCGGGTTACACCCCTACTCTTGTGAAGAGTGCCGTTGGGATCTTTAATGACCACAGAGAGTCAGGACCTCGGTTTGACGTCCCATCCGAAGGACGGTGCTCACTCACTCACTCACAGGACATAGTCCCTGTCTCTGCCCTGGGGCATTGGGGATGGGGGATTCCAGCACCAGATGGTCTCCCATCCAAGGACTAACCAGAGTCAGCCCTGCTTAGCTTCCCCAGCAAGCCAGCGATATAATGCAGGAAGCACAGTGCTGGCTCAGCATGAAATGTCCAAGGTGTCACATGATGAAGGATCCACAATCAATCAATCAATCAACCAACCAACCAATCAATCACTTTGTATGTTAGAGTTATGCAAACTATATTTATATTTCTGCAAATTAAAATGGAAGCGGCCCATCACTGTTAAGCAGCTATTTATTTGATCAGGCTTGTTGCTTGTTTCCTTAGAATAGAATCACTCATTCACTCTAAATCCTCTTGACAGTGGACTGAAGTGTCACCTGCCAGTGCTGGATGCTAAGCCTTGACCCGACTCTCTCTCTCTCTCTCTCTCTCTCTCTCTCTCTCTCTCGCTCTCTCTCTCTCTCACATACACATGCACAGAGACTAAGCCTAAACAAGCCTGTCAGTGTCAGGTAAGAGACAGCTGAGTCCAGGCAAACTGTGACTGATATGAGCATTTCAAACCCACGCCTGTGGGATTCAGAGACACAGAAGTTCACTTAGACTCAGGCTAATAATTAGCTCTACCACTGCCAAAAGATGAATCTCATCAATCTCCTGTAATGAGCGCACGCACGCACACACACGCACACGCACACACACACACACACACACACACACACACACACACACACACACACACACACACACACACACACACACACACACACACAGTTAGAAATGTGTTTCACCAACCCCCCTCCCGACTCTGACCCAGCTCCAAAAAGGCAAAGCAGCGATCATACCAACATGCATTAATATAGTGAGCAGTCTGAGCACTGGATCATACAACATGTATTAATATACTGAGCACTGGCAACAGATGGGGCTCTCTCTATTCATAATAAGGTGCCAGGCTCATCTCCTTCCAATATGTGCTAATTTGCGAGGATTCATAGTGGATGTGCTAAACTACCGGCTGACATTTTGTGTGCTAATTTGTCAAGCAGGGACCTCTTTTTGGTGCTAATTGTGCCAAACTGTGAGTACGCTTCCACAGGCCTTGAATTGTGCTGAAGTCCCAGGTGAGTTGTTGTCTCCTCGCAGCTTCCTACCTCTCAGATTGCTACAGTAAATGCAGCTGAAAAGAAATACCAACTAACAGTCAACGACTATGATGTTTTGGAGTATCATCACGCACGCACGCACACACACACACACACACACACACACACACACACTCATGCACACACACACACACACACACACACACTCATGCACGCACAGACGCACTACAGAAATAAAGGCAATGCTCCTGAGATTAAAATAGCCACTTACACAAACATGTGTTAGAGGATTAGAAAGAGCTGGTGTAACAGAGAAAGACAGTTCACAGGCAGCATTACCATGTATCCTGCAATAACAGCTGAGGTATAAATATACGTAAAAACACTAGTTACCCTGTAGGTACCCATAACTACAGTATAAGTTCTCCTAAATTGAAAATTAAATTTAAATGATTATTTCTCATAGGTCATACATACCCTGTAACAACAGAATAGGTACCCTGTAGTTACCTGGTAGGTACAGTATAAGTTCTTTATAAGTCCCCCTCTATTACCCCCTTATTCCATAAATTCAGATTTTGTAGATTTTGTTACCCTGTACTTACCCTATAAATTCAGATTTTCTTACTCTGTACTTACCCTGTAAATTCAGATTTTCTTACTCTGTACTTACCATGTAAGTTGTGGGCTTTATTCTAAAGCGTTACCAATATTTCATTCCAAAATACTGCATCAATATTGTAAAAAAACTGATGATTCCATCCTCAGAAACATAGCCACTGGATGATATCTCATTTTGCCATTCATCACATCTCATCTGGGGATCCAAAACACCTTGAATTAATTTCTGTTTTAGCATGGCTTTAGTGCCATGAGCTATAGAACTACAGTACACAGGACCACCTTTATATGATCTTCATATCCCGGTCGCAAATATCCTTGTGTACACAATATTCAGAATATTACCATGGAAACAGAACATAGACAGATAACAAACGCATTAAATTGGGATTAAGCGTGCCTCAGTATGATATTGGCATATCTGCTACCATACGGGTTTCTCACAGCAGCAATATGGGCTGATCTGGCTTAGGATGTAAATGTAATCAATGAATGTGGCATTTGCATATGAGAAATAACACGGCACTGTCATGAACGTTTGTCACACACGACGAGTCCACCATTAACATAAATCATCATAATGAAGATTTGCCATTCATTTACAATGTATACTGCTGCTGTATGGAAACACATTTCCCAAACATGATCATTTTAGGAAATGAAAGGCGGAAAAAAAGAAACAATCTTATCATTAGATTGACATCCAAGCATTTTGGAAGTGTTGCAATGGCTTTTTGAATAGGTTTCATATAAAGCCCTGGAGCATGACACTTACTATCCTATAAAAGATCATATAAATTCTAAGCAAAATGCCCCAAAACTGCAGTGAGGAGGTTGTAAAGTTCAAGTAAATACACGGAAATCCCCCAACACTGCTGTTGGGAGGCTTTTCCACCATAAGAAAATATGAGCTTTGGGTCTGGTACACAGGCCATAGGGACTGAGCAGGCCCGGTTATTGAACTGAATGCTTTGGGTCTGGTACACAGGCCATAGGGACTGAGCAGGCCCGGTTATTGAACTGAATGCTTTCTACGTCCCTCACCCATCATTGTCACTTCTCTCTCTCCGTGTCTCTGCTCCCTTCTGTCTATTCTCCATCTTTTCTCCATTTCCTCTGCCAAACACACACACTCGCGCGCGCACACAGACACACACACACACACGCACACACACACACACATACACACAGCTCTACTCTCTCATCATGACTAGAGTACGTGTGGCGGTGGCCTCGGCAGGTGACAGATGGCGACCTCACAGCGCCGCTCACTGTAAACTGAGTTTTAATCAAGCATAAGCACGTGTGAGAGATGCTAATTAGCCACTGCAGGCTAGCAGAGGCATGAGTCCAGCATAGAGAGGAATGTGACTGTGGCTGTGTGTGTGTGTGTGTGTGTGTGTGTGTGTCTACAGTACTATTTCCCCTAGTGCGATAAAAGCCATTAAGGCGTTATGTCCGCTTTACATCTCTCTCTGGCATCGTAGCTGAGGAGGAGTGTGAGTGAAGTAGGATGGACCGGGTGTCTCTAGGCTCCCTGGAGTCTCCAGCCCTAAAGCAGTCGGCAAAATAAACCTAGATGACAACTTGGCTAACTGTCATATTTTAGTCTCAAAAAGAACACAGCAGAAACATAATGTATACACTGAGATTCCCAGCATACTTTTAGTTACTTTTAGTTGGGATTTAGTTCCTGTAAAACTCTCATCTGGAGGGACTTAAAATGAGCCTGATAGTAGAATGAGCTGATATTACATCTTCCAACATGCATTTAACATACATTATATGCAGTTGACCTTGGTGTAAAGTGGAAAAAAAGAAAAAGAAAATCAATTTATGTTGCAATTAGGTGGCATCAATTGATATGAGAGTCTATCTCCCTCTGCGCTCGCTTCGCCCTCATTTTAATTCTCACCCTCCTCCTCGCTCATCAAAATGGCCCCGTATCACAATCTCCTCCATTGTCATCCTGAACAAAGCCAGTGTCAAATGAGACGAAGGGCAGACGTTATCTCCAGCCAGAGGTCAAAGGTCAAGAATGAATTCACGAGACGGCACTTTGCTGCTCACAGCTCAGCTGGTGTAAGAGGCAGGGCGAGGGAGGAGAAGATGACATGTAATAGGATTTCACTAATCTGATTACACAATTTGGAAACTGTAAGTCTGTCTGTACAGTTAGTGGAAAAAAGCAAACACGATACTAAATTGACAAAATCTTGCAGCTGATTACTTTGGGGATTATTCAGAGACATTTTTGAGGGGGGAGAAAAGTCATTGTGATGGTTAGATGTACAAAAAAGAAAGAAAATAATTGTTAGTCAAACGCACATCATATTTTTAGGTGCCAGGTTGAGATGAATTCCACTATGCTCCAATCATATTTAATACAATTACAACGCCCCCCATTCTTAGTGTTTCATACATTTAGTGTTTAGGGTTAGGGGAGTGTCAATCACCACACCTCCCACCAGCTAACACCTGAAGGTCATAATCAGCTGTGGTTTCATTCATATCGACATCTGATGCAGACCCAGTAGGGTTGAAGCATCTATGTAATCACATTGTGCCGAGTGTGTCGGGTTCTACGCTTCATTTTTGATTCGATTACAAACGCTAACAATTCCTCACACAACTTGAAATAATGTTTGAATGATGTTCTTTCAATTGGAATAATTTGTCAGTTTAATGTCGTAGTCAAGGGATTTTGGAGGCAAAATGCACAAAGTAAATGACAAGTAATGACATTCTCAGTTTGAGAGTCCCAATGGATTATGTTACTGAGTGATCTGTAACAATGAGATGCATGCAGAGAAGCAGGGGAGAACAGAGCAGCATAGATGGTGATTATTATTGGCTAGGTAATGGCAACGAAGGGGAAATGCTGTCTGCAGATCTCTGCTTTTAATATGCAAACAGCTAATTGGAGGTATAAAGTAAATGATATAGATCTTGGCAATTAGGCGCAGTGACACTTAATGCAAAAAACGATTAAGACGAGTTTCTCCCTAGAAAAATCATTCCGAGTGGTTTACAATACACTGTGTAGAAAGTATAGATTTACCAGACGAATCCATATCAAATCTATGATCCCTTACTGAAGACGAATCCACATAAAATCTATGATCCCTGACTGATTTCACAATCTGAAGCCATTCCAGTCATAAAGGGAGATGCAGATGATGGAGAAGAAACCGGTTAAAAAAAGGATTTCTCAGCCTTGAGACAATTGAGGCTTGTGCAAAAGCGGGTGCGACTAAATATTAGGAATAGATTCCATATATTTTGTTAGACACGGTGCAAAGCAAACCAGGGTGGTAATGCCATACGGCCAGCGCTCTAGTCTGGGAATGGGAAAGTTCAATCAGAACCTGGGACAGAGCAGGTGTGCTTCGATTTGAAACGGCAGACTCAGAAGGTGCAATGGCAAATGAGAGGTTTGGCATGGAGCATGTCAAATGAGGATTCACGCCCGTGTCTGCAAGGACACGGAGACCAGGGGGATGATGAGAGAGAGAGATGAGCCGAGAGCCGAGGGGACACCAAGACGGAACGGCGGAGAGGAAGGACAAGAGAGGACAACAGAGGAACGGGGCGGGGGGGACAAAGAAGGAGAGAGCGAAGAGGGAGAAAGAGCATCGCCTGGAACAGCCTGTTTTCAGGATTCAGGATATTGATTTGATGCTGAAGGCCCACCTCACCATTATGGGGGCTCGGCAATATTGATATTATCAATAATAGTTATATGAGAGCAGATATCGTCTTTGATTTTGGATCTCGTAATATCGTGATCTGGCATAAATGTTCCAGGTTTTAAAGGCTGGATAGTAAAGTGATGTAATTTTCTGAACTTACCAGACTATTCTAGCTGTTCTAAGTTAAGTTAAGTTATCCTTTATTTATCCCCTTGGGGAAATTCATCCTCTGCATTTGACCCATCCTCTACTAGGAACCTTCCTAGAACTAGGAGCAGTGGGCAGCCACTGTGCAGCGCCCGGGGACCAACTCCAGTTCTTTTGCCAGTACCTTGGTCAGGGGCACTGACAGGAGTATTAACCCTAACATACATACGTCTTTCTTGATGGTGGGAGGAAACCGGAGCACCCGGAGAAAACCCACACGGACACGGGGAGAACATGCAAACTCCACACAGAAAGGACCTGGGACGGACCGGGGTTCGAACCCGGGACCTTCTTGCTGTGAGGCAACAGTGTTAACCACTGAGCCACCGTGCCGTCTATTATTTGCCTTTACCCACTGAGTCATTATACATCCACATTACCTATGATTATTTATCAAAAATCTCATTGTTTAAATGTTTTGTCAAAGCACCAATAGTCATCCCTACAATATTGTCACAATGTCGATATCGAGGTAAATATTGTGATATTTGATTTTGTCCATATCGCCCAGTCCTACATCAGGCCTGCCTGCCGCCTCCTTACAGGCTGTGTCAGATGTGTTTAGAAAATGGCCTTGTTCGGCGCCACAGTAAACTGTAGAAAAGGCGCAGATGGCAGACGGGTGTACAGTCAGACAAGCGAGAAAGATGAGAGGTCGGGGTGGGGAGGGGAGGGACTGCCGAAAGACAGAGAAGGAAAAATGGCGAATAAAAGAGGTCACTGGAGGCAGATAAAGGACAGTCAATTAAACGACTGAATGGATGGCCCGTTAGACCTGAACGGACACCTGCATCCACCCCTCTCTCTCCCTCAGCTCCCGGGAAGGAAAATGTCAGCTTCTGGCTTGGGTTCATCAGTCTCCCATCAGCCACTGCTGTACACAACAAGCCACCTGATAATGGTAGCTACAGGTTTGAGTCAATAAGGTTCACTTGGCTGCAACAATGTGTCAATTCTGTTTCTGGTTCCACGTTGCGCGTGCAGTGCACATACACACACACACACACACACACACACACACACACACACACACACACATGATCTCAGGAGAGAGAGACATGAAACAGATCTGCACACTGACTTCACAAAGGCAAATAAGCAAACAGGCTTGTGGTGGTGCACATAAAAAAGAAATTACTGAATAATGTGGTTCCTCCAATATGCATGCACAATCACGCAGCATTTTCAAAATAGCCTATGTGAAAAGAGACTTGTAAGTAGTAGGGGAGTAGGATTTGCAGTATAGCGTTCTTTTCAGCTTCTCTCAGATTTATTCATGGCCTGCTGGGTAAGAAATTCAGTATCTTCCGGGACGGCACGGTGGCTTAGTGGTTAGCACTGCTGCCTCACAGCAAGAAGGTCCCGGGTTCGAACTCTGGCCCGTCCCATGTCCTTTCTGTATGGAGTTTGCATGTTCTCCCCGTGTTTGTGTGGGTTTCCTCCAGGCTTAATACTCAGTGCCCCTGACCAAGGCACTGGCAATCGAACTGGAGCTGGTCCCCGGGCGCTTCCCTGCAGCTGCCAACTGCTCCTAGTTCTAGGAAGGTCCCTAGTAGAGGAGGGGTCAAATGCAGATGATGAATTTCCCAACGCGGACAATAAAGGATAACTTAACTTATCTTTTGTCGCTTCTAAAAGCAACAGCTGACTGTAGCTACGTGGCTATTGAATTTATTATTGCTCCTCAAAATCTAAAATCATATTAAGAAGACAGCTCAAGATGGGAAGTCAATCTGTCCCAGTCTGTCATAATACAATCTCAGAACCCATCATCTATCAGATGATGACGATTAGAGTCTGGGGGCGACGGCCAATATTTTATGGTTTCCGGTGTAGCCAGTGGTCATCTGTCACATGGCAGAAACTTTATTTGATATCTTTGTTTGATTTGTTATCTCCGTCAGGCGAGAATCGCCGGGAAGAGATCATGTTTTTGGCTGTGTGTGTGCGTGCGTCTGTGTGTTCGCGATATCTGAGGAACGCCTTGATGAAATTTCATCAAATTTGCCTCAAACGTCGACTTGGACTCAAGGATGAACTGATTAGATTTTGGTGGTCAAAGTTCAAGGTCACTGTGACCTCTCGAACGCCATCTTCAAGCTCGGTAACACCATATCTCAGTAACACCTTGACCAGATTTCTCCACATTTGGCTCAAACGTCAAAGTCTGGACAGACATGCATGTCGACTGCTCACTTGTTGGCGGAGGCATATATCCGTGGTGTGGTCGTTCTAGTTTTAATTTATAAACGAAATCCATTCCGCTTTTTTCCCCAACGACTTTACAAGTCAACGGCGAGTGGCTTCAGTTTCCCCCCTGCCCAGGGCCCTATGCGACATCTTACAGTGGGGCCCCCAAACCACTCTCATCATAATATCCCTGAATGTACATGAATGACGAGGCATAGGTCATCATGAATAAACCTTCTAATTAATTAATTACGCACAATATTAACAATAACTATGAATGAATGAATGAATTACTATTTTATTTTCGTGTCAGGGCAATTGACCATCCCACATGCGATTATCAGACACATCAACATTCAGTAACTAACAAAACATTCCGATGTGTCACCCAACCCACAACACATAATACAGCCTACATAAACAAAGAGCATACATGTACTGTATATACACATGTATCACTATCTATGGGTCAGCGTGGGGGAAAACGCGGGCCTGGCAGAGATCTGCACTCCAACGAGTGCACTTTTCTAGGTTGGGTTTGTTTTTGCATGCATTTTTATTATTTGTGCTTTAATTATTTTTGGCGTATTTGGCTTGACTGGTTTGTTGGATTGTTTGTCTTTTGGTTATGAACTGTTTTTGTATTTGTAGTTTGTGTAGTGTTTTTCTGCTGTGTGAAGCCCCACTGAACTAATGCTAGTGATGACTTGTTTGTGTACATCACTTTAAATATTAAATATTAACATGTTCAAAGTTGTCAAGTGTCTGTGTAAAGTTATCCAGTATGTGAGTGCAAGCTGGAAATGGCATTGTCCTGATTGGATGACTCACTCATGACACGACTTGACTTGCCAGAAACAAAATGCCTTGGGACTTACTTGAGACTTGGACCGAAGTGACTTGGGACTTACTTGGGACTTGGACCAAAGTGACTTGGGACTTACTTGAGACTTGGACCAAAGTGACTTGGTCCCATGTCTGGCTCTTTCCAAAGACCTGAACTCAACTCCTTCTGTGGACTAATTTCGAGGATTTTTAGCCTTTGTGAGCCCCCGTGACACATCTGGACCAAGACTTCCTCTTCTGTGCGCCAGTCATTGTTTACAGATGTTGCCTGTTGCTGCCGCGCTAGTGAGTGTTTTTCTTTGGCTGCTAGTTCAGTGAGTTTTGGTCGTGGAGTGATCAGACAAATACCATGGATTCTGTCAGACAAATACCATGGATTCTGTGGATTCTCCCAGCTTTCATTTGACATCTTGTTGGACTCTTCCCGGTGCAAACAAACAGAAAAAAACCCGACCATTACTGCAACCACACTGACAGTACTTTTGCGGTGGCGGTGCCCTTGGAAACGGGTAACATCTGTATACAGTCTGCTTAGCAACTTGAGACACAAGAATGGAGTTGGAGTTGAGATGACGTCCCATACTGTATGCATTGCAGATATCTGTTTGTAGAGATTAGCCGAAATGGACCATCATCTTGGCCTAAAATGCCTAGAAAGTATTGATGTTGTGCATTATTGTGTAGATTCTGTGTCTCGTGTCTGTAGTTGCTAATCGGACTGTAAACCACGACTGGAGTGTGGAAGAGGAAGTCCTGGATGTCTGCTGACGGCTGGCTACACCCAAACCCCCCCCAGAGTCTAATCATCATCAGACCGATAGACGACGGGTTCCGAGATTGGTCATACTTGTGTGTGCGTGTGTGTGTGTGTGTGGGTGTGTGTGTGTGGGTGGGTGTGTGTGTGGGTGGGTGGCTGGGTGTGTGTGTGGGTGTGTGTGTGGGTGGGTGGCTGGGTGTGTGTGTGGGTGGGTGGATGGATGGGTGAATTGCGGTGGGTGGCTGGGTCACATCAAACCAATGGAGCTAGCATGTCATTTCCAGTGGGGGCGACTCCCATTGTGCTGTCAACTTTCTGGCTGTCTGGCCTATTACATTAGCCAAAGCACACACAATCACACCAGCTCCTCTCAACTCTTCCCCTCTCCTCTCCTCTCTCCTCTGCTCTCCTCTCCTTTCAACATTGTCGCAGCGCAGGAGGGCTGCCTCTAAGAGCATGATTTGAAGCAAGCCTTCCTCAATACTCACACATCCCTCCCCCTGTGTCCTTGGTTCACAGAGACACATTCCAGACAGCCATCTATAGATGTCAGTGGGGTGCCATATAGTCTGCTTTCTGTCTTTCACTTGGCCGCTCCGCTCCTCCTCTCCCTCTTTCTCCCCTCTTCTTTCAGCTGGCTGGAGATGAAGGTGAATCACCACATGCTAACCTGATCGCTGCCTCGCACCGGAGCCAACGCAGCCGGAGGGCCCTCGAATATCGATCGGCTCCTGTGAGTGCCGTGCGGTTTTGACGTCAATGCGTTCGTTTGCAGCGCGCGTGCGTTGCAACGTGTTTACTTGGCCTGTGCGCTTGGAATCCACAGGCGGCTGATCTGGCCTGCAGGACAGATTTACACACTGTGTTACAATAGATTTGCCCTCCAGAACCAAAGGGATGACATTATAAATGCATAATTAAAAGGGAGCCATGGCAACAAACAAATCCGACAAAAGGCCACGAATGATGCTCCTACATGTATTAATAATAGAGCAAACGGGTAAACATTCACGCTGACACTTCAATTAGCACAATCATACAGTAAGCAATTGACAAGCCATGTTCCTTCCCCTATCCAAAGCTATCACCGCCCATTATCTAATTAGCACAATTGAGTTTGTGTGAGGTTAAAGGTCTCGCACACTACACCCACATAATGATGTACAGCATGGCATAATACCGGAGCAAATGAGACATCTATTCATTCCGCTGCATAAAACACAGACAGTACAGAACATATATCTCAGGGGTGAGATCAGACTATCAAGCAGTAAGTGTGAATATGATGTTCATATTGTAGGAGCTGTTCCAGCTGGGTTGAGAACAAGTCCGTCTGCTTTGACAGATCCATGGTAAAGAAGGGAGGGAAAAAAGAACAAGAGTGTGTACTGTCATCCCCGCAGCTCGCGGCGGTTTGAAGCTATCATTAATTCACACCGACATGCTTTATTAATGCGAACCCACACTACTTATACTACACATTTTGCTCCCGTAGTTTGTTTTCTTGTTTGTAGTTCTTACAGATGGTGACCTGTGATAGATAGACACGGGCCATCTGGGTATTTGCCAACATAACTTGCTGTGCTGACAGTTGCTTTTTTATTGTTCTGCCTCTTAGCGTTAGAAAGCTATTGATTATATTGATTCCTACCGTCTTAGAGTGTGTTTGACAGTGGAGGCAGCCAAATATGTAACGAGCCAAATGTATAATCTACATACTTCCTGAATCCTGGCAGGCTTATGAAAATACATGTTTAGATCCCCCGAGGTAAAAAAAAAAAAAGTGGTTTGCATATAAAAGCTGCCTCTTCATGCATATCCATAGTTCCGGGGCAAATTTTGCATTTCAACACACTGATACTGCGTGGCTCGGCTTCAACTCCTGGCTTCCCACTATGCTGCCGGGACATACAGTACTCTGTACTCTGCTGTCATGTCTGCCATCACAAAACAGTCAAGTCGTAAACAGGGTGCACCACAACTGAGAGTGGAGTGAGAGTGCACTGCTCTGAGGCAAGCTAATCTATCTTTACTCTATCTACTGGCCACAACACTCACAGCCTTTACTCTCTCTTATTTACAGACTCCTGTCTCTCCCTCCTCTCTGTTTTTCTTACACCTCTGAGTGGCTTTAACTCCCCCCCCCCCCCCCCCCCCCTCCTTCCCTCAGCAGGATTGTGAGATGGAGAACCTCCACGTGTGTTAAAAGCAGTAGAAAATGTCTCCGGGCAGCAAGGCGAGCTTGTGGGCCTCTTCTGAAGGGACGTTTTACAGAACAACCGCAAATATAAGCCCCTCACCCAGCCGGACCGGTACCTTGGGAAACGCCTGATTGAAAATGACAAAGAGAGACGGGCTGTGAATAGTGATCTAGCCTGACCCACAAATCATGTGTTGGACAAGGCGGGGGAAGAACAGTGGCCAACAGGCGCTCTTCAGGATTGCCTCTGATGTGCTACTGTGGCTTATGGACAGTTGTGCAGGAACTGGTTAGGGATGCGTTACGTACGGCATGCCACCAAGCAAACAACGACATTGTCAATCATCTAAAGCCCGATGCCATGCAAATGACCCCTCTGCGGTTTAGCTAATAAACCTCGAAAAACAGAGTAAATGCTAAGCGCAGAAAGATGACTTCTTATCTCCTAATTTCACACCTCACAGACGTTTCCCATTTCAGGAAAGTGTCGCCGTGAATTAATCACCATCGAACGAGCCTTTTGTAACTGAGGCATGGCAGCGAGGCCTTCAAAGTCTGTTAGCATGTTTTAGAAATCCATCTCGATAGTTCCCTGCTTCAAGCCCATGTGTGGCGCTGCATGCTAATGTACAAGGCAGATCTTCTCTTTGTTCTTGAAACCCACGGTGGGTATTTTTAAACCTTTGAAATAATTTGCAAGCGGAAGGGAGATAGTTCTGTATTTCTATAAGCTATGGCGGATGCCGAGTGACACAGGAATATTTTAAGCAGCTTTGGGCCTATTTAAATGTGTTTGCTGTGAACGCACTGGCAGCGGGCCAGCCAGGGCACCGGGTGTTATCCATAATTCCTGCACATCCCAAACTAAACTCCGGCACGCTGATAATTCTGACTGGCGGAAAGCAAAGGCAAATAGTCAATTAACTACACACTCCCCTTGAATTGGTTCCCCCTTTGCGTCGCACTGCCGGCCCAGAACACAGTGTTTCATGTTAGCGAAACAATAAAGGACCTTTATCCTGGCTGCACCACATTGTGGACGTAGTTGGATAAACAGAGGACTGAGAAATGATTTGACTTTCCTCTTTCAAAATGAAAAGCCATAAGTGTTCCCAGGCACAGATGTACTGCAGCGGAAACATATAAACGTCAACAACAGGAAATAAACAAAACAAGAGCATCTCGGAGTCAACAATGCTTGGAGCGGGGGTTGACAGCCCAGGGACACGCTGCATGTGGCTGCCAATGTTGTTTGAAGATGGCGTTGGTAATGCTATAAGTCCCAGGCTCCACAGTCGCAGACCCCCTGTGGTCATCAGAATTAAAACACCGTCGTCGTGGAGTTGTCGAGTTTGTCCTTCAGGGAATTTATGAATAAGAAAGTTGTCTGTGTGTGAAACTTAATCAAGTGTAATAGAACGGCAGATGTTGTGACTATAGGGTATTCTGTGTAGTAGCTATTTGCTATGAGGACGGCTGAATTAGATTATACACATACCCTAATATGTCAGTGTAGAGTCTGTGGAGGCATGTGAATGCTATGTGGCATACATTCATGTTTCTGTTTAGCTGCCATAGACGGTAAAGCAACCTCAAATTCCAACATGCCAACAACATCAGGGAGACAACTGCACTTCCCCAACAGCCGCGTCCTTCACTGAAGCATCGTACTGAAGGTCAGATGTTTCTGCAGTCTCTCTTGACAGACACACCCATGTCGGCCATATGAACACCTATAGGACTGGCAGGCGCAACTTTTTAATATTGCACCGTAGTTTAACAAACTGTAGTTTAGCTTGCAAATCTAATTCCAAGCTGGCTTTCCTGCCACACAGCGAGGCTGGTGCAATTCAGTTCAGTTCAGGTTGCTTTAACATTTTGCATATTTTAGTTTAACCTGCACACTGGAAAGGGAGCAAGTTGAAGGGAACAGAGTGAGTCGAGGGGGAAGGATTTGGCAATGTCTGAGTGACAAAAAAAAAATCAATTTTGCTCTGCGTCCCCAAGACCTCAAGCAGTATCAGCAGCCAGAAAGTTTCATTAAGTGTGACAAATGTGAACTGGATGTAAAAAAAGAAGAAGGGGGGGATCTAAAAAGAGAATAATTATGCCACAAATAGTTGAATATGCGTCTAAAGTAGTGTGTTGTTTACACCTTTGAAAGCCTACAGTGGGTCCATTTCATTACCCAAGTAAATCGACCACATGGGCAGGATTTATAAATTAGCCACAACACAAATAGACTACAATCCTGACATAAGCTCAGTATATTCGCCTGCAGCCGGTGGCCGGCCCACCTTGTCTCCCTGACACTTGTCGCTCAGTGTGGCGAGAGCAGTGCTGGGAATACAAAGGGCTGCATAGCGTCAGCGTTACAGTGTGTAACAGTGTGTAAGGTCTCGGCCTGACAGCAGAACAGCGCTTGTACAAGACGAGCCGGCGGTCCGGGGAGAGCGCAGCTCGGGGCGGGACGGGCACGGGCGTCCCAGGGGAGCTGACCTCCTCATTTAGCTGGCCTCCTGCAGGAGCAGCTGGGCCCATCTGCTGAGCCAGCACATCCTGCAGGACGGGAAACGCACTGGAGTCACAGCAATGGCTCAAATTTCTCTCCATGCTTTTTTTCCGTTTCTTTTTTTTTTTTTTTAGGACAGGTACATCGGCCCATTTTGTATTTCTCTTCTCTCTCTCTGGCAATTTTCCTCTCTGGAAAGCATCGCCTATACACAGATTATCTTCAGAAAGAAATGCCTATCTCTATCTCTCTTAAAAAAAAAAGTTCCTTTATGAGCAAACACACAAATAAGCATAACCCTACATTTAAAAAGAATGAATTACACCAAATGGAGTCATACGGTGTGTAATGTCTTGCAACAGAAAGATGTGAAGAGGATGGTACTTCACCAGCAGGGATAAAATATGATGGAAAAAAAGATATAGCTATAAATCATGAGCATAGAGGACACAGAATATCCCAGTCCTTAAAACAAACTCGGGGATCTATTTGTCATGCCCCCCTCCACACACACACACACACACACACACACACACACACACACACACACACACACACACACACACACACACACACACACACACACACACACACACACACACACACACACACACACACACACACACACACACACACACACACACACACACACACATAAAGAGAGAAGTGGTGGAAATAAAATAGCAACAGGCGCAAGGCTGCACTGCCAAGCAGCCGGGTCGCTGCCGTGGTCCTGAACAGCACTTGCGCTCCAGCCGTAAACGACGGGGAAATCAAAGATCTCACTGCCATGACTCACCTCCTGTCTCGCTTTGGTGAGAGATAGGAGGCGTCTCTGGTGTGCTGCTGATGCCAGATGCGTTGCAGATCCTGCGGCTCTGGGCGACATATTGGTCTAGGCAATGTGACACTGGCTTAAAGTGAGTCCGAATCTTAGATTTTTTTGGTCATACTGTGGAGAGCAATAGTCAATGGATAATTGCCAGAATGTGGAAGCCATAAAGCAAAATAGGAGGATCAGAATCAGAGGAGAATAATGTGGGACCAGTTCAAAGTTTCACATCCACCTAATGGCCTATCACCATGTCATTCTCGCGGGAATATAGTCATTACGAGCGGGATTGGAAGTTTTTGTGTCACATCATATCAGACGCAGCAGGAACCGTAGGGATTACTGAATTGACGCCGCGGCATCTCTGTCAGACAGTGTGAGAGACAGACGGGAAATCGGTGATCGCGGGTGCACGGTGCGGGAGGCTACAGGCAGCGGAAGACAAGCACATCCCGTTGCCATAGCGCCGCGTGTGAACACGGCCTGACTCACAAACAGGACCCTCTCGGAGGGGTTGTGTGTGTGTGTGTGTGTGTGTGTGTGTGTGTGTGTGTGTGTGTGTGTGTGTGTGTGTGTGTGTGTGTGTGTGTGTGTGTGTGTGGGGTGGGGGGGGGGGGGAGAGGTGTTGTCAACATTGGATGACATCCGCTAACTGTCACGAGGGGCTCCCCTGTCACTCCGCATCAGCACATATGCAACAGGGTGGAAAAAAGATATATGAATATATATATGAATCTAAGAGATAGGCAATCCACGAGATGATAATGAGGCTAAAACCAAAACACAATAGGAAAACGTGTTCATGAAATAGGCCAGGCTATATGTTGTAGGCTAATGGGCCTATTATAGACTGTCTATAGCCTAAACAGCATGGTTGCTGAGCGACGAATATCGAGAGTTTTTTTTTAATAGGCCTAGTCCATATTTAACTATGTGGTTACAGGTGTGTGTTTATGGGGTGTTACAGCGGCTTCGAACGTGACTCAGCCAGACAGACAGGACTGCATGGCGCTATCAATGTTACAAATTGAGATAACGGTATCAAATGAGTTGAAAACCACGGGAAATGCCAATCGATAGCGGTTCAGCGGGATGAAAGCTGAAAAGTACTGTCAAGCGTATTGATTGGCCCAGGCAATGTGACTGATCCGACTGATTGATCCGCACTCCGGGGGCAATGTTTACATGTAAACACGTACTGCAGAGGACATGAGGTGTCAGCAGTTTAAAAAGCCATATGGAGATATCAAGAGAGAATATGTTCCTCTTCCTGATGAATCCCTGTGAGCCAAAGATAAGGCAGATACCCAGCTCTGTGCAGCTTCATTATGATATGAGGCGTTTGCGTTTGGTGACCGTGTTCGAGAAGCACAAAGATACGTGGATCCGTTTCAAATAGAAAATATTTGTCCAAATTCTCTATGCATTCCCAACTTGCAGAAGGCAGCCCGTTATAGTTTCATTTGCTGCCATTTAGTCTTGAGCTGTTGCACAGAACTGTTTTCTTGGTAGGCTACACGGCTAATAGCCTATACAGCTTATTTCAAATAAAAGTTATCACTGTTTTCAAGCTTCGTGGAAACCAATGATCCTTGATGAATACAAAAAAATCATTTCAGCATAATGTGACGAGACATAAGCTAGCTACACACAGCTATAGACCATTCCCCATCAGGTTTCAGTGGTCAGAGTGCAGGTAAATTGTTTTCCAACTCTACTCATCGACATAAAACAGATGATGGGACGAAAAGGTCTCAACACACCACATTGCCTATAAATGTCATTTCAATGGACAGCAATCACCGGGCAGTTTGTGTGAATCCGTACCGTATCGCACTATAAACAACAAGTATCTTTCTTACCAAATCTTAAAACGTGCGGCATCCCGCGAGAGTATCCAAGAAACAGCAGCAGAAGCGGGATCAGCCTGAGGTTGAACCTGAAAACGAGACTGCTTATCATCAGCTGGTGGGAGGTAATCTTCATGTTGTTTGTAAAAAATGCACAGTGGTTTAATCCCCCCGGTGCGCGGGTTCGATTCCCCCGGAATTCGTCTACGGTCGCTGGGCAAGACAGGGTGACGGCGGCCCTGGATGCGCAAGATCACGGCATGGTCACTCGCGCTTTCCCTAAATCCATTAGCAGTCCCGGCATGATTCCTTCCCCTTCTCCTCCTTCACTGCGCCAAGAAGCAACAATCCTCCGGGTCGAGGCACGGCGGGACGTCCATGTCGAGGGGTCCAGATCCTGCGGGGAGGGGGGAGACCGTGCATAGGGCTATGGGTGAGCTGTTGGAGACCGGAGGTTGGAGAGGGGCTGGAGAGCGCCGAGCACAGGATAACAGCAGCGATACGCAGCCCCCTATGAGGCGCTATGGGATGCCTGCGCTCCCATTATACTGCACTGCTGCACAGGCTCTGACGTCGAGCCAAGGTTAGTGTTGTGAACGCGCACCAGAGAGAGAGAGGGAGAGGAGGGAGGGAGGAAGGGGGGCGCGAGAGAGAAAGGGGGGTGAGAGAGGGTGTGTGTGTGTGTGTGTGTGTGTGCGCGTGCGTGCGTGCGTGTGTGTGTGTGTGTGCGTGTGCGTGTGTGTGTGTGTGTGTGTGTGTGAGAGAGTGAGTGTGAAACTTAATCTCGCCCTTTAAGGTGTTGTTTCTCCGTTTCTCCGTGGCTCCATGCAATTTATCATTATAACTTGGCGTCAACAAGTTCGCCCGCGTTTTAAGACGTGCAGGTAAATAGCCTATCCATTAAGTGCAGCATTGCAATGCATCCTGATGCTGTAACTTGAGGGTGACATCTTACCTGGAGTCCTTCCAAATGACCACAAGATCCGGGTCCATTCATAAAAGAAAGGTGGCTATGTCGTGGAAAGTTTATTAATAGGCTACTGCATATAGGCTGCAGTTTGAATGGGGTCACACTGAAGATAGTTTCCCCTTTAACTGTAGGGCCAAAAGGAAGCTTGTTTTTTTTGTCTTCATTTGTGATCCATCAGATGTTATTACCTAAACTGAAGTGGCATAATAGGCAAATTGCTCTCGCAAATTTGTTTTATTAGTTACTAGGCATGCACAATTCCTAGGCTGGTCCACCTCGCGTGCACACCTGCTCTTATGACATCACTGATGATGTCACAATGCCTATGACATCATCAGTGATGTCACAACGCCTATGGCATCATCAGTCGGACAAAAATTGAAACAGAGAACAGACAGACAGAGATTGCCCATTTGCTCCCTTTTATAGTATAAGCATCTCGTGCGCTACACCCGCTCGATGCCTAGGCTCGCCCATAGCTTAGCTGCTGCGTGGCCTCACCTGCCCTATAGTGTTGCTCACTAAATGTTATTGCATCAGTGATGTCACAGTGCCTCCTTGTGTGTGTGTGTGTGCCCCATTATGATATCACTGATGACATCATCAGTGTGTGTGTGTGTGTGTGCCCCCCTAGTATGACATCACTGATCAGTCTTGTCACAATGCCTCCTTGTGTGTGTGACATCACTGACCAGTCTTGTTACAATGCCTCCTTGTGTGTGTGTGTGTGTGTGTGTGTGTGTGTGTGTGTGTGTGTGTGTGTGTGTGTGTGTGTGCGTGCGTGCCCTTATGACATCACTTTTGACATCATCACTGATGACATCACATCATTAGCTAATTAGCCTAATTTAAAAATCCGGCTCTGTCAGGTGCCCTTTACACCCCCTGAAAGTTTCAGCCCGATCGCACTTAAAACGGCACAGAACGGCACAGAACTTGAAACAAACATCGCCCACATACTCAATTTTATATAGATAGATCGATAGATTTCATTATGTGCATTAGCTCCATTCAGCAGTGCAGGTTTTACAGCACCATGGACAGAGACAGAAAACGGCAGTTTGTTGTGTCTCTATCCAGGGTTCTGCACAGAGACACAGAAAACGACTAGCAGTTTGCTGGGGATTTGTGAAGCTTATTGGCATCTTGTAGGTCCATGAAGAAATAATTCAGTCAGGACTGTGTGTACTCTTGGCCAACTGCAATACACAGAGAGATGTTATCATATCGCTGCACTGATTCTTCTCCCATAGAGTCTACTTTTGTGTTTTTGCCATTCACAACTTCCCCTTCTCAAATCTCCTTTACAGAATTTCCAAGCGACAACCTCCTCAACAAGTTCCACCACCCTCATTCCAGAAATGTGGGAGGAGTGGGATGAAAGGAATTGAAATTGGCAGAACAGCAAATCTGTAATATCGACAGAAGCCGCTGAAAGGCACGAATATTAACCTATGCAAATAACTCCACTTTAGACTTGAAAGCCTTCCAGCAACAGACTACATTCTCTCGGCTCCAGTGTGAACCATCCTCCGATGCGAAAGTGTGTGCGACTCTCACACACGGAGGAGACCCAGTGCAGTGCTGAATAGATTTCACAGGGAAAGTCAAGATATGCAATATCTCTCACACCTATCGCGCTTCTATCTGATTACAGCGAGTTCAATCGAGGTTCGGCGTTCACCCCCACTCCAGCTCTACACGGGCCAGTGCATCAGCTGCTATAGGTGCAGCGCTGGGCCCCGCTACGAGAGAGGGTGGAGGGCTCGTTTCATCTCAGCAGAGATGTGAAAGAGCTCTTTGATCGCCACCAGCAGCACCCAAATGCTGGATGAACAGGATCACTGTGTATCACTCATGTGTGAATGGTCGGCCTGTATGTGGGGGGCGCAGAACTGCCCCTAAAGAAAAATCACTCTAATATCCCATAATATTCCTATAATGCCTATAATGTTTTGTGGGGCTACTTAAATATTTATGGAGTTTTTTCTTCTTCATCTCCTCTGGTACCGTTATAATATCCCTGTAGTTTTCTTGTTATTATTTGTATTGAATCCTCATAGGCTACAGGATTGCCACAGTTGTTTAAGGGTTGCGGGTAGGTAGAGTTAATATATCATAGCCTACACCTAGGCTACCATCGCTTTTCTGAGAGCTATACTTTTTTGTTGTTTATAGCATACCAGATCTGTCAAATCCCTTTCACAAATGAAAGCAGGCCAGTGAAGCTCGCCTGCATCGAGCTAAAGGAAAGAAATAGGCTAGGTGGTGTGAACATTGACACTCAATGAGATTCGGGTTGCGTGGGTCTTGCTCTGGGCTGTGAGGATATCAAAGCGAATGGCACTCATCATGCTACCATCTGGGCCATTAGCATAATTATGGAGAAATTCAGGGTTTCTATAAGTCAGCAGAGCCTAGCGCACAGCATGAAAGGAATGCTTCTGAGCCCGGGAGGAGAGTCGTTTCTGCTGTCACAACGCCCTCTGGCCACCAGCTGAGGTACTACATCCTGCGTTTGCTAGTGAAGGGTGAACCCTGCTGCATTTTTATTGGCAGAATCATTTTTATGCTGACACAAATCATCATTACCTAAATCAAAATAGTTGCCTACAAACTGATATATGAGGATCGGGTAGGAATAAAAAATAATGTTTTTTTTTCTTTTTCTGAAAGTATGATTGATTGATTGATTGATTGCTTGATTGAATTTTGTGTGTGGTTGTTTTGATCATCATGCGTTTTTAGTTTTCCACTCTACATCACTGGTTACAAGCCATCCTAGACATTGTCGATGAGACGGTGCTGCGGCTCTACACTAGTTACTGTTAACGTTCACTGCGGGGGTTGAATCCCTGATCCTGAACACGCGTCTATGACGAGACACTGACTGTGTCTATAACACTGGATTGACTAGAGCAGTGGTTCTCAACGTGGGGTCCGGGGACCACCAGGGGTCCTTGAGGGGGTTCTAGGAGTAACACATGACTTTTAATCCGTTTCTCTGTTACCTCTACCTACAATATAAACAGTCGTAGAATTCTGGACAAAATCATATCTGAACAATAGAAGTATATTCAGATTTAGGTCAGATAGACAAAATTGCATTAAAGTAAAGGCCCCTCCAGCCAGTCTTTCTACCTGTGTAACAGGTGTTCACACACGAGCGCACATCATCATTTACGCCAAAGAACTTAGATTGATAAGAACT
>NC_139630.1:45543387-45638387 GCF_964638095.1 Poromitra crassiceps | reverse complement strand
CTGAGATGTCATGTGATACACAGACTGATGCCATGTGATACACAGACTGAGATGCCATGTGACACACAGACTGAGATGTCATGTGATACACAGACTGATGTCATGTGATACACAGACTGAGATGCCATGTGATACACAGACTGAGATGTCATGTGATACACAGACTGATGCCATGTGATACACAGACTGAGATGTCATGTGATACACAGACAGAGATGCCATGTGATACACAGACTGATGCCATGTGATACACAGACTGAGATGTCATGTGATACACAGACTGAGATGTCATGTGATACACAGACTGAGATGCCATGTGATACACAGGGTAACTCAGACAAGCAAAATACTCACTTCGATAGCTCGCTATGGGAACGCATCCCTGTGTGAAGTTACGTACAGAAGCCCTATATCACTATGCTCAATCTTGGCTGGTGAAGGCGAATCCTCTCGCCAGGGAGCGGTACCCCATATATGGGCGGGTGTCAGAGGGAGGGAGTCCATCTTTTCCTTTCTTCTTGTTCATAGAAGAACACCTTATCGTGACCTGTTAGCTTTGCTAGCTTAACTGTTCATTAGCGGTTTAAGAACTTTGCCGAGTGCTAGCATGCTTCAGTGCCTACGTTTTCTCCACTTCATACCAGAAGCAGAGACAATCTTACCTAACAACAGCAAACCACACTATCGTTAGCAGCTACGGTAATAAGCTAGTTACTGTTGTTGAAAAGTTTACAGTCACGTACTGTAAACAGCGTCGTCCTGTGTGATCAAACCAGATATCACTCGACATGGCTAACTGACAAGCTGGTCCCTCCGGCCGGACCCCCGGCTCTGAGAAATCATCGGGTGGAGCTTTGGAACCAGTGCAGACCCCAGTGCAGAACCAGTGCAGACAAAGGACCGTCACACGGTCTGTCTCCAGTGCTTGGGCTGGTACCACACTGATCAGGCAGGCCATCAGCCTCCCCGGCTCATGCGGACACTGCGTCTACATCAAGGTGTCGGTTCTCCATAAACGACTCATCCGAGCTATCCAGCTCGAGGACTCCCTCATTTTCATATGATCGTAAAACCGGGATTATAGTCATAACCTTGATCAGATAGACATTTTTCTCAGGTGCCAGAACCAAATTCTGGCACCTGAGGAAGAGCAGTCTGCTCGAAACGTTACCAACGGTGAAATAAAATGATTCACTGGAGCCCTTGCAGTGTGTGAGCTGTTTTATTTAACTGTTCCAGCCTCTCTCCACCTCTGCACGGTGCACCAGCCTCTCTCCACCTCTGCACGGTGCACCAGCCTCTCTCCACCTCTGCACGGTGCACCAGCCTCTCTCCACCTCTGCACGGTGCACCAGCCTCTCTTCACCTCTGCACGGTGCACCTGCCTCTCTCCACCTCTGCACGGTGCACCAGCCTCTCTCCTCCTCTGCACGGTGCACCTGCCTCTCTCCACCTCTGCACGGTGCACCAGCCTCTCTCCACCTCTGCACGGTGCACCAGCCTCTCTCCACCTCTGCACGGTGCACCAGCCTCTCTTCACCTCTGCACGGTGCACCAGCATCTCTCCACCTCTGCACGGTGCACCAGCATCTCTCCACCTCTGCACGGTGCACCAGCCTCTCTCCACCTCTGCACGGTGCACCAGCCTCTCTCCACCTCTGCACGGTGCACCAGCATCTCTCCACCTCTGCACGGTGCACCAGCATCTCTCCACCTCTGCACGGTGCACCAGCCTCTCTCCACCTCTGCACGGTGCACCAGCCTCTCTCCTCTGCACGGTGCACCAGCATCTCTCCACCTCTGCACGGTGCACCAGCCTCTCTCCACCTCTGCACGGTGCACCAGCCTCTCTTCACCTCTGCACGGTGCACCAGCCTCTCTCCACCTCTGCACGGTGCACCAGCCTCTCTTCACCTCTGCACGGTGCACCAGCCTCTCTCCACCTCTGCACGGTGCACCAGCCTCTCTTCACCTCTGCACGGTGCACCAGCCTCTCTCCACCTCTGCACGGTGCACCTGCCGGATTCCACCTGCATGTGCGTGTTTTTAACTTTTCACCAGAACCAAATTGCCCATTTGCATCGGGCCAAAAATTGCCAATTGTCACCACTGCAAGGACGGTTGAGTTGCAATATAGAACGTTTTCTTAACCTGTAGCAGGGAAGATTAGATCTTTTTCTTTTCAGTAAAATCCTGCTTCACACCTGAAAGCTTCCACAATCTACATGTATCTATTCAGTAGCCCAAATGGAGCAGGAGGTTGAGCGACTTGCTCAAGGACACCTTGACAGTTTAGTAACTGAGAGAGAGGAGAGAGTTGCCTATTTATTTTCTGCATCGAGCAGGCCCACATCTCTGACCTGTAGGCTGCCGCCCTAGTAATGGGATCCACCATGTTGCCAGCGAGACCCAGAGACGAGCTGTAACAACTGGGGATGAGTGGGGCCAACAGCAGCCTCGCACATCCAGGATCAGACACTGCAAACAAGGGGTAACTTCTTCTCAGCATTCAGCATTTTCAATCAAGGGATCCGCTACAGTGACTGGAAACAAAATATTCCGGACAGTCATCATGCTGGAGTTGCCGGCAGGCACGAGCTGCAAGACTAATACGGCTTGTCAAAGTGAAAATAGCCCGCCTGGTGTTGTTCTCACCTTGCAGAAAGGTGCAGGCATGACACGTTTATCTCCTTCATCTCTCAGAATTCATGCTTTAATAGCGTTTCAGACTCATATTGCCGTGCTAAGAGAAATCCAGAGTTGGTGTTACACTACCCCGAGAGGGTGGCGGTGGGTAGCAATCTATTCATTTATACTCAATTCAGCATGCATTCCCTGAAGGCATCCAATTTGCCTAGTTTGGGAATTTATTAAAAATAACAATGTGGATTCCAGAGGTGGGAGGTAAAGTAGCCCTACATTCACTCCAGTACTGTTAGCCTACTTAAAGTAGAGTTTTGATGTATGAGTATTTCCATTTGGTGAGACTTTATAGGCTACTTTTACTACATTTCAGTGAGATATATAGTACTTTTTTACTTTTCAGAATATGGATTTCCATGCAAAACATATGATTAGCTCATCAAATATGATGCCCTGTTAGAGTTTTAAACGAACATGGGCAGTTAGACCTACCGCATGAAAGTACTTTAAGATTAATGCATCCATAATTTCACACTCTGAGCGGGACCATTCTTCAGAAGGAGTTCTTTTACTTTTGATACCTCAGTACACTTTACTGCTAATACTTCTACACTTTTACTCAAGTACAATTTTGAATGCAGGATTTCTTTACATTTTCCATCACTGCTGCATTCTGCAATGTGTGTTTTCATGCCGTGCAGTGGCTGCATTAGTACTGACATATATGAGACTGATGAACATACTACATGTATATAGGTTTGGTTAATTTCTATAACCAATCCCTACCAAATAACTCTGCACTATGCAAAACTATGACATTCATTACCCATAAAGGACTGCATTCTCACGGCCTATTCTAACACCCCCTCATACACATATGTCAATGCTTTTTCTGACCACACATGCACAAACCTACTGTACAACATGGCCATACCAGTGGTGTAGTCTATGTGATGCGCAGGTATACACAGCATTACGCAGTATACCCACTAGGGAAGCTCCAGGATGCGAGTATACCCACTTAAAAATGTGCAGAGATATGTTACAATATAGTTTTGTGACAGAACTTTCACTGCACTTTCACCGGGTAGATAACGGCAGGTGAAGATGATTTTGTCCAGAGTTGCCTGACTATTTGTATTGTAGATAGAGAGATAACAGTGAAACTTTGATCAAAACAGCCATTCTGTACATTCTATAATTGTGCTAACGTCTTGTGAATGAAATAAATATGCAATTGTGTTAACTTCTTGTAAATGAAATAATAATGAATATATAACGAAATAATAACAATTCATCAATTTGATGGGGATCCCCTGGAAACCCCCCCACCCCCCCGCGTGGAAACATATCTCAGTCAAAGCTGACATTTGCAGTATACCCACTACAATAAACTAGACTACACCACTGGGCCATAGCAACACTTCGCCTTCTGAGTGACTTTCAGCGGTTCCTTCTCCCTGTGCAAATCATCAGAATGTTTTAAATAGCTGATGTATTCGCCACAAAAGGTCCTGAACCCGCAGGACCAGTGTAGAGCGCGCTATAGAAAAGCACAAAGAGGAGTTTGATCTCCTCTCTCTCTCTACACTCGCAGCGTTCTGAAGAAGCAGAATTGAGGCCGGTCTTGAGCACGGCGAGGTCAGTCCTCCCCCTCTCCTCTCCTCTCTCTACTTCTTCTCCTCTTTTCTCCCATAAATCACTTCTGTGCACATGAAAATTAGCTTAACCCTTTTTCCTGCGTAGTGCTCCACTTCCAGTCAAGGACACCTTGCGATATAGCAGGGATCTGTGTGTGTGTGTGTGTGTGTGTGTGTGTGTGTGTGCGCGCACATAAGCATTTAGCTCCCCATTCTTAACTAGTGTACTCCATTCAATTTTCATTGAGCCTGACCTATTATGACTCTTGTTAAGACGGCCTCTCTGCTGTCGCTCCTCCTGAAGCGCCCTCACAACAATTAACATTTCCATAAAGCCCTTTGTCGGCTGCTTAACAGAAGAAAAAAGGGAATTGAATGACTTCTCCTCACCCCTTGAGTCAAACATCATTTCAGCGAGAGCTGCTGAGCCGCATAGGGATGTCGGTGTGAGGAAGAGCAGCACAAGAGGGAAAGAGAGAGGGGGAGAAAAAGGCAGAAAGTCTGAAAAGGAGATGGCATGAAAGAGAGAGAGAGAGAGGGGGGGGGAGGCAGAAAGTCTGAAAAGGAGATGGCATGAAAGAGAGGAGGGGGGGGGGGAAGTAGAAAATGAGCTGGGTTCCCTTTGTGACACAGTACTTCAGCACTTAATCATCCCCTGGTCTATAAATAGGCCCTCACAGCCATGGAATATTGGGAGAAGATTAATAGAATAGGATGGAGCTCTGTAATGCTCCACAGCTCCCACAGTGCCAACGCTTCTGCTGCACTTAAACATACAGCTTTTTAGTCACTACGGCAGCCACTTCCCCCTCGCCACCGCATTCCCAGCTTACACACGCAGCGCACATAATCACTCACTCATTATTCCTCACAAACTTCACAGCAAACAATGCCAGATGCTTATTGTACAGACGCGAGGTGTACGCCGTACGGTATGTGTAGATGCACACAAGCACACAAACACACGCACGCACCCATGCACACGCACACGCACACACACACACACACACACACACACACACACACACACACACACACACACACACACAACCTAAATACCACCAAAAATGAAATATTGAGACAGTGCAAGCATTAGCCAAACATCCTAATGATGGAATCTGTCCCCACGGCTGACGGCTGGAAAAGTTTTCTTGCCTTGTTTCACATTCTGCACACACACACACACACACACACACACACACACACACACATTCTGCACTGCGCTTCCTTTTCAGCACCTATCAGTGCTCATCTCCTGAGGAAATGTTGACAGTGTTGAGGTAGCAGAAATCACCTTGTATTTTTCCTGCTCCCCCTCAGTGTGTGTGTGTGTGTGTGTGTGTGTGTGTGTGTGTGTGTGTGTGTGTGTGTGTGTGTGTGTGTGTGTGTGTGTGTGTGTGCACGTGCGTGTGCGTGTGTGTATGCAGTATATCGTACATGCACATATATATGTTTGTGTGAGAGATTGCATCAATATATCACTATATATATATATATAGCACAATATACCGGTAATCATCGATATCGGCCAATGGTAGTCATCTTTTAATAACGGGCCGATGAGCAAAATAATCGCAATGTTAATATCGGTTATCAATATTGAGAGGAAACAATCTAATGTAAATCTATGCTTTATGGGCTTTTCCAAATATTTTGGAAATAAAGAAACACATTACTTTTTTAAATTCCACAGTGTTTACATGTGTTTTTCAGTATGTACAAACTTTGATTATGCCAGAGAAACGTCTTGTATACAGATTATATCGACATCTGTAAATATCGGTTATCGGCCATGACAGCAATGTAATATTGGTTATCGGTATCGGGCATCCTAAAGCAGAGCATTTGACTTTGAAGGAAATATGATAGAGATGTGATTTAGGTCGGAGAGAGGAGAGCGAGGCTGCAAGGACACTAAACCCAACTTGAAGACACCAAGGTTACAAAGAGAAAGGGAGAGAGACAGACAAACACACACACACACACACACACACACACACACACACACACACACACACACACACACACACACACACACACACACACAGAACAAGCCTATTACAGTATATCTATTGTAACATCGTCTTTGTTAGAATTTGTATGTGTGCCTACATATAATGTTATTCAGACGAACTTACATTCCCACATTCTCACATTGCTATTGAATGGCACTGCCGTGCAGTGCCCCCTGCTGGCAGTGCATCACACCAACCTCCACTGTGTGGTCGAGATGCATGAATCTCTGCATTACAGCCCCCACAATATAACCTTATCTGTCTGTAAGCTTGTAAGTCAGACTTTATTTGAATACTAATGTGGTAAGTTCTGAATAAAAGTGGGTAGGGTTGTTGTGAGTGGGAGTTGATGAAAAACAAACAAACATAGGATTTACTGTTTATTCCTACTTTGTTTTAATCGCTGTTCTTTCATTCATTAGTCATTTGACAATGATTTCAAGGTAGGCCTACTCAATTATAGAAGAGGAAAAGGATGATGAATTTTAGTTATTACTGTAATTATTCATCAGGAGAAATTAATCTGAATTAATAAAGAGAAGAAAATGACAGAAAGAGAATCTGCATATCTTCCATTGTCTTCAGTGTTGCTGTGGAGCCGGTGGCTTAATAACTGCATGGGCATCCAAACCTGACTTTATAGTCACGGCACATGTGGCCTGGGTTTGCCTGGTCCGTGTTGCGGCAGATGAATCCTGTGGTTGGATTGTAGCTGAAAAATGATTCAGTCCAGTTAGTAATTCAGCATTCAAAACGACATGATTTACACTTACAGTTCTTTAATGTTTTCCCCCTCAGATATTGGCATAATAAAAATATGTATGCCTCAAAACAAATCTTCGCTTAAAACATAGATGGACTCTAGTCTGTAAAAGTGACCTATTATCCTTTAAAACGTACTCCAATTTGTTTCAATTTTGTGCTATTGACATTTGGTAGAGCAGATGCCACTTCCTATCAAATGATGGGGGGGATGTCATTTTGTTATCAAACTCTTCGATATCACCAATAGGAAAGGATAAAAGCAGACACTATTGGGAATAAATCTGAATTGCAGTGTTCGTATTTGTTTTTCCTCAGCCCAAGGACTGTTCACATTCTCTGCTGTCGCCTATCGCCAGGATTGAGAGAGAAGCTTGTCCTGCGCACTGATTTGTGACGACACACTGACAGACAGCTCAATTTCAAATGAGCCGATAGAGACGGTGCACAGGTGATTGTAACATTGGCCCAGTTAATATTCTGGGACCGCACATACATTCTGAGTTCTTGTCAGAAGAATAAAATAAGCCTTGCCTAGGTGTAAAAGTTTGAGTTATTACATGCACACCACCCAGTTCCCCCACGTGGGCCATTCAAATTGAATCTCATCTAAATGTGCATCTGCAAAGTCAGTCTCCCATTCACTGTTCAAGGAGTCGCTCCAGGCAGTGCATCTTCAGGAAATCACAGATTAGAGTCTAGGTTCTCAGGGTTCCATCTTTGGAGGAGAGCTCATCGTGTTGAGAGATATTGATTGATTGATTGATTGATTGATTAAAGGATCCTTGGCTGTAAAATAATACGACCCTGGTAAAAGCATAGTGATTGGAGGCTAGACTGATCCACCAAACGAAACAGAATGTGAGTTCACGTGATCAGTATGTTTGACCAGGCTAAAGAAATACCATAAGCACTATTCTGCTGTAAGTCAACTTACGCATAGAAGGTGTCCCCTGTGCTGATGGCTGGGGTCATAGAAGCATCAGCGGTAACAGCCTCGATCATCAGAGGGTAAGGGCAAATGGCTCCTGGGTTCTCGGACCTCAGGGAAGTCAGATGTTCCCAGTCTCCTGTTCCACCGGGATTGTCCCTGTCAAACCACCTGGTCCAGCACACTGAGAACAAGAAACAACAAACCACTTGGTCCAGCACACTGAGAGCAACGAACGAGAAACAGCGTAACCAACACACTTCAAATTGAATGCTTGTGCACACAATGATTCGGTGCAGATTCGGAGTGGACTCATAGTTACCTCCTCCACCGCAGAATGGCGGGTGGCAGCTGAAACGAACACGATAATCATAACAGGGTGTCGTCGTTTGCTCTGAGTTTTTGCAGACGAATCCTGTGGTTGTGTCAGATCTGAAAAAGGGAACAAGGTGAAAATTTAAGTACTGAAGGAACTGAATGAATGCGTCCAATTGATATTAACCACATCTGGGTCAAATAGCATTTGCTATTAAATTCGTTTTATGGTTTGTGTTAGCCTGCTCAGGTGATAGATGGTTGTGGTGTACAAGTAGAACACAACAAATGACTGAATGTTTTGGCAATGAATGACACTAATTTGTTGAAGCAATTTGAAGGTCTATTTAGCATACTGTTCGGTGACTGACAACGTGCCTGCCTGATGCAGTCAAACACACACATGCAAACACACACCACACGCAAACAAACAATTAATTTTATTATTATTATTATTTTACCTTAATATACTGTAACAGTTTCTAAATCATTTTGATGGTACACTGACTTCTAATAGGGAGAATGGTGCCTCTATCATTCCCCCTCTGTGCCCTGAACACCTGTTTCCTGCACCATGTAAGGTCCTGTTTCCTGCACCATGTAACTTTGGGTTGCCTGGGTGTAACTCCATTTCCTGCTGCAGCTCCTTATATTAAAAGTTTTCCACTGACAAACTAACGGGAGGCTTTTATTGTGAAGTATTTATATAAGTGAAATGTGTTTATCGCTTGCTAGCTTCATTAGCGGCGCAATTAACAACTGGTTTCCATAAAACAATTTGAGACAACAACATTTGTGGATATTTAGAGCTATTTTTCCAGTGAATCAATTGTAAACACTGCAGAAAGGTTAATACATTAGTGCTATACTTTGTTTGGTACAATACTTACACAGAAATTACATTCCCTGTTGAAGCCACACTGAGCCCAGATGTAGTGGTGACTTCGATCTGAACGGGGTTACTGCAGATCTTCCCTGGGTTCTCACTGCGGAGATTGGAAAGAGTTTCCCAGTCCCCAGTTCCACTGGGATCATCTCTGTCAAACCAGTCAGTCCAGCATTCTACATCAGTCATCCAGGTAGGAGGAATTTAGACAAGGTGCTTAGTGTAGAAGAAAGTGCTGATCGTCTGACATACTGTATATAAATGTAAAAGAAAAGGCATAGGCTGCTTACGGAGATGGGTTGGATAGTAGCATGGTTTTACTGAAAAGAAGGTATCAGACTTCAGTATTAAAAGTGAGCCACTGTATGTTTTAGTTTGTTCAAAAGTGCCATTGAGGGAAATCTCTCACCTGGTTTTATGAATGAGTAGATGCTAAATGGAAATGGAAACATCATTCGCTTGTCTGTTTAAAAACGAAAAACACATTTTTGCAACAATGTTACTGAGTCTTTGCGAGAACCTGATATTTCAAAGCAACAGGGATGAGAAACGATGTCTGCACTGTCACAGGAGAGCCTTGTAATTTCAAAAAGTAAACCAAGCTACGGTGCAACTACAGTGGTCTTACCTGAGATTTTGGAGGGGGGCTGCTGGTTGCTTTCTGGTTAATAAAAGAACAATTTGGTCACTAATGTATTGTATTTTTGATAGAGTGTAGAGAAAATAGCATCCTAACTATATGATCATTGCAGCAGATCTATTGAGATGAACCTACCAGAAAGCAATCCTGCAATAATGGCAATACTCCACTATTGGAGAAAATGAAACACAGGATAAGAAGTATAAAGTTAGATCAATGTATCAATCATCAAATGCCAATATGTAAGGGTTAAGGGATGGCGTGGAGGCATGAAAAACACAGCCAAATTTGTGACAATGGACCCCTCGAAGGCCATTAACCCGCTTATACCATGGTCACTTGCAAAAGAAATAAAATTAAGACAATTAATTTATATTTTCAAGTGTTTTGCAATCAAAATCAAAGGTTTTTCACAAATCATAACTGACTAATACCTGGAACAATCATTACCATCCCATCAGCTTATCATGCAATGGCAACGTTGTTCCCTGCTCCAGTAAATAGGATGAACCTAGATACGAACCGGCAATGGGAGATTAGTCCACTCAGCTCATCCTATAATAAGAATGCGAAGTGTCTGTCTGTGTGTGTGTGTGTGTGTGTGTGTGTGTGTGTGTGTGTGTGTGTGTGTGAGTGAGTGAGTGAGCACAATTGTGTTCAGCCACAGCTATGCCATTTTACGTGTGATCGGGCAGAATTTTTCAGGAAGTGTATAAAGAGCACCCCTGCGGGTGACCTAGCGGAGCCAGATTTTTGAATTACCGTAAATTCCGGACTATAAGGCGCACCGGTGTATAAGCCGCACCTTCAAAGTTGACTATTTTTTTCTTATATAAGCCGCACCGGACTATAAGCCGCGGGTGTTTTAATGGTTTTTTTTTTTTTTTTTTTTTTTTTTTTTGTGTTTTAATGTTTAATTACCATATGTAATGCTCCCATTTATTAACATTTCAACAAAACAACATAACACAACACCACCTGTGTTGTTATTTACAGTGCACACAGTGTCATACAGTGTCATACAGTGTCATACAGTGTGGTGAAAAGAGGGCAAGAGAGGAAATTAAAACAGAAGTGGATTTATAGTTAGAAAGAGTGCTAAAAAAGAGAGATTTTTTTTTTTTTTTTTTTTTTTTTGAAAAAATCCATAGAAAAGCCGCACCGTTATATAAGCCGCAGGGGCCAAAAAAGGCCAAAAAACGGGAAAAAAGGTGCGGCTTATAGTCCGGAATTTACGGTAGGTAATTAGGGCAGACTAAATGGGCAAAAATGGCTAATTAGTGGCCCAAATGAGTCAACACAGGTTCAGCACCATGGATAGCTCAATTTGTTAGTGGAAGACACCTGAGTGGGGGGCACACCTGAGCTGAGTTGGAATCAGCCAGGGAGGTGGACTATGAAAACCCTCTTGGGCAAGAGAGGAGAGGCTGCATGCCAACTCTGTGAGCGAGGCCTGACTAAATGCCCAGTCACACAAGGGTGAGTATTCTGCTAGTAATAAGAATGCAAAGTATCTGTCCGTCTGTCTGTCTGTCTGTGTGTGTGTGAGTGAGTGAGCAGAATTGTGTTCAGCCACAGCTATGCCATTTTACGTGGGATCGTGCTGAATCTTTCAGGAACTGTAAAGAGCACTGCTGCGGGGACCTAACGGACCCGGATTTTTTTAATTAGGTAATTATGGTCGATTAATGGCCGAATGCACAGATTAATGGCCGAACTTGGAATGCCTGTGCAATGGCTGCACAGCCTCCACCGTGCCATTCAGCCGGGGTGGAGCGTTCGCAGTCGGGCTCCAGTGGAGGAGCTGTCGGGGGAGAGGCAAATCATGATTTTTTAAATTCAAGATTCACTTTAATAGACACAGTAAGTAATCAGATTACAAACGAGGAATTTGACTTAGTACAAGTATGCAGTATAGCTGTGCTCAGGGGGCATCGGTGTGTGTGTGTGTGTGTGTGTGTGGGGGGGGGGGGTGATAAAGTCATGCGTGTTTCACAAATCAGATTGCGGCACTTCTTTGTATGTATAAACATATAGTCATTTGTATGCTCATATATGCTCATGCTCATTTTTGTATCTGTTGGTGAGCTGTTTTCAACTATTTTTACAAAATGTATGCACATTTATATTGAGAACTTTTTAAGTAATCCAAAAATGGTATACATTACCAACTTGATCATGATTGCAGATTATCTTGGACTTTAACCCTGTGGAATGGCTGTATTTAAATAATGCAATGTAAGAACACAATAGCATTTTGCAGTGTTGAAAAGCTTTCAAGAGTATGAAATGAATTAAAATAAAGTTGCTTAATTTAGTTGGATATTAACCATAATTCACTGATTTAGTCAGACACTCTTTAACTTTTCTAACTTTCAAGTTCATTTAAATGTCAAAAATATCAAACCTGATGCAGAAAATCCCTCATTCATTTATCTAATACAGTACATCAATTACAGACTATAGATAATATGAATCCATTAAATCACATCTAAAAGTAAGCTCACAAGAGACATGTGTAGACAAAAACACAAGAGACTCACCTGCAGGTTGAAGGTGCAGAGTGCTGCTGTTTCCCCACTAGAGCAGGATAGCCCCCTCTCGAGACCACCAGTCTCACCTTAAATACGATCTGGAAGACATCCATTTTATTGAAAAGGGGTAAAGCATCCAGTCTTTTGTGAATCAGTGTTGCAGTAGTACACACCCAAAGCAAAACAATCCCCCATTCACATTTTTTGCAATTCTAGAACTCGATATTGTTCAACAACATAAAATGATGCACAGAGATTAGATTAGATCTCCAATCTTAAATTTCCTCTGTAACTTTCCCCTGCATGTGGATTTTAAACACTGACACGTTCGTGCAAAGTCTTGAAACACACCCATTATTGCAGGCAAACAATTGCAGCATGTCAGCTCTTTTAACTGGAGGGTAAAGCAGGTCATGGAAAACGTGTTGTGACACGTGTTGGGTGGGTTAGAGAAGAAGACACCAGATCAAGATCAGCCCAGATTTTGTCGGTCTGTGGAAGTCATGCTTCCATGACACCTACTGTCAAAGTTCCCATGAGCAAGGCAACCCCCTCACCTGCTACCAGCAGGACGAACGATTCTGATTGGGGAAGTTCTCAGGTCTTAGCCGTTTTGTGCACTTGTGTGTGTGTGTGTGTGTGTGTGTGTGTGTGTGTGTGTGTGTGTGTGTGTGTGTGTGTGTATGTGTGTATACCGTCCCTTCCACCTGTGTCTAATCCCCCCATCATTCCATTATAATACTATTTGCTAATGACCTGTTTGCTTCAAGCCTGCATAAAAATAGTATTTTTCATTTCCTACTCCTACTTAGCAGTAACAGCACTTTGTAAGCAAGGACAACCCTGCTGCTGAAAAGAGGACAAATAAGAACATTAACCACAGAACGGTGTGTTCACTAGGTGTGAAAATAGAATTCCTCTCTTGTTTTGTCCTGAGAACTTGAAAAAGTGGCAACAATGGGCTGGTTGGTTTTATTCTGTCAGACAGCAACAACAACGCCACAGCAAAACAAAAAAACAAACATTTTGATGGAGATACTTGTATTCACTTGTTTTTCCCCCTTTATTATTACAACAATCAGTTCAGCCCTGCATTTAAGCTTGAGTTGAAACTGGAGTAAAAATGTTAACCGTGACACAAAAGGGAAAGACTGTTCTCAGCTCCCATGGAGCACCATGTTGTTTTTGTGGGGAGGGGGAGAGAATGGGGGGAGCGAATAGGGGGGGAGAGAGAGAGAGAATGGGGGGAGAAAGGAAAGAGAGGATAGAGAGAAGGCAGAGCGAGAGAAGGGAGAGAACAGGGGGGATAGAGGGAGAGAAGGAGAGAAGAGAGAGTAATGGCACAAATAGTCTAAACGTTTCTGCTGTGATTCAGTCTCGGGCCAGCAGCTTCCAAGAGGTTGCAGAGGTGCAGTGGTCAGTTCATCCTCTCTGGGTAGGAGCACACATGGAACTCTGCTGTTCATCCTCTCTGGGCAGGAGCACACATGGAACTCTGCTGTTCATCCTCTCTGGGCAGGAGCACACATGGAACTCTGCTGTTCTGGTGCTGATGTTGTCACTGAGGTTTACATGGGCATCCAAACCTCACTTTGTAATTATGGCAGGTCTCATCCCCTCAGTTGGATTGTATCTAACAAGCACAAAGCCCATGGTGCAGTGGTGTGGCCATTCAGCTTTAGGCAGCATTGTGAATCCTATCCCTATACGGCCCCTATTTCCTAACATATCATCACACACGATCCAGCCATATGGGCTACTAGGTTTCAACTAGTCTTGTTCCCACATTCTCAATTTACTATTGAATGGCACTGCAATCCAGCTCCCCCTGCTGTCAGTAAGCCTACATAACACCAACCTCCACTATGTGGTGGAACACATGCATCTCTGCATTACACAATATAACCTTATCTGTCTGTAAGCTTGCAGGAAGTCAGACTTTATTTGAATAATGTGGTTCTGAATAAAAGTTGGTTGGAGTTGAGTGGGAGTTAATGGAAAAAACAACAACGGGATTTGCTGTTTATTAGTACTCTTAATCGCTGTTTCATACATGCGTCATATAACACAATGCTTTCAAGGTAGCCTACTTAATCATATAAAAAGAAAATAAAGATCAAATTCAGTTATTAATCACATCTTTTTTGTTATCAAATATTTATTCATTTTCTCTTCGAGCACAAAAAACAAACAACCAAAAAAAAAAAAAAAAAAAAAAAAGACAGAACAAAGCACCATCCAGCGTCCCTCACAGCCACCACGCAAACTCCATCCATACAAGCACATTGGAGCATGACAACATGTGTGCATAAAGAAACCTATATATTCTTTTTGTTTGTGCAGATGCTGTGCAGAGGCAGAGCTAATGCAAAGTTCACATTATGTATAATAGGGAGTGATATGTCAAGTATACAAAATAGGGATGCATGATGATATTGGCACCAGCCGACAAAGGCTTCAAAATAAAACATTTCAAAACGGCCACACATTACCCCACCCAACCCTCCCAGAGACCAAGGGACAGCACTAAAGTTAAAGTAGGAAACACACTTTTTTTTAACACAACAGAGATAGACATCCATGAATTGATATGACCATGAATACGGGCTGTAGAGAGTTCTAGATAAACAATATCCAAAAATTAATTATTAATTAATTGCTTAAGTGAAGTGGTGCCTTCCATCGTGTGGCAATCTTTTTTTCTTCTTTTTTTGTTGCAGTCAGGCCAGCAAGCAAAGCACGTTTTTTAGTTTGAGAGAGGGGTCATTCAGAGAGCAGCGTAGAGAGTTTTGAAGCGACCATCTTCCAAAATGCCATGTTCTCACACCCCTTAATGAACACAGGGTGCAATCAGGCAATTTCTGATCCTATCCCAATCAAAATCTGGATCAGAATCTGGAATGTCCCATCTCCAAACTGATCCCAGAGACAATGGAAGGTAAGTCCTTCCCAAAAAGTGCTCATATAATGTTGAAACTAAGCCCCTTGTACCCACATTATCCAGAAGCTTAAGCATCGGGGGCCTATGCAGTGCCTCTTTCCACGGGACGAGTGTGGCAAATTAAACTGAATCACAAACTCATCAAATGAACGAAGACCATCCTCCAAAAATATTACCCAATGAATGCATACATCTATCAGACCACTGACGAAATTTAATGGTCCTCTGATTAGAAATATTCGCAAAACACACATTAATTGAGCAATTATTGAACCAAAAGTTCTTTGAGCCGATGGAACATGGGAGAACACCTTCAATGTGAGGGGGTACGTCAATCCCTCTTCTAACATATGCCAAGACACTGCAGCCGTGGAGTTAAACCAAGTTACCAGCGGGTTTAACGTAAATGCCCAGTAATAAAGTCTAAAATTAGGGAGGGAAAGACCACCATGCTGCCTCTCACATTGCAATGTAATCAATTTAAGGTGAGGGCGTTTACCTCTCCAAATAAATTTGGTGACTGCAGATTGTAATTTGTTCCAGTAAAGCTTGGGTGGTGGTGGCATAGACCTTACAAAACTAACTTGGGGGAGCACATTCATTTTAGCCATAGATATAAAGACTTGTGCCCTAAGGGAATTTGGTATTGCAAGTCATCTATCCAAGTCCTGTGTGATGTTACTAAAGAAATTCTGAAAGTTGGTTTTAGCAGCAGTCAACAATCTCGATGCCCAAATAATTAAAATGAGGAACCACCAGAATCTGAGGGGGCACAACCAAATTCCTATGGCCTCATTTAAGGGCAA
The DNA here is from genome assembly GCF_964638095.1 of Poromitra crassiceps. Classification (NCBI taxonomy): domain Eukaryota; kingdom Metazoa; phylum Chordata; class Actinopteri; order Beryciformes; family Melamphaidae; genus Poromitra; species Poromitra crassiceps. The sequence goes on along the minus strand of NC_139630.1, from coordinate 45,622,274 downwards.
GAGAGAAGACTTAATCCAATTAATTCTGTATCCTGAAATGGCACTGAAAGTCTCAAAGATGGTTAAAATGTGGGGAATAAATTGTCATCAACATATAGAAGTACATCATCAGCATATAAAGAAATATGATGTGTGCCAGAGATAGGAGTGATTTATCAAATCTTTTACTATAGTATTCATAAATTAATCTGAATCAATAAAGAGAAGAAAATGACATAGAGAATCTGCATATCAGCTTGTCTTCCATTGTTCTCAGTGTTGGTGTGGAGCTTGGTGGCTTAATAACGTAAGTTATGTCATTATAACCAAAGTTATATGACCACCATCAGAGCCCTCTGGTAGGTGCGTAGCCACTTAAGTCACGCAAGGGATAACCAACCACTGACTTACATGCATGTCTTGCATGTTTATTCTATATTTTAGTAACATCAACCTGCCCCAGGGACTAGAGATGTAAATTAGCCTCTGGTTATAATCTGCCATGTTTATTTCAATTTATTGTAAATGCTTATTAATATGCTCTGTCCCTGTTAAATAAACTAATACAATAAATAAAAAATAAAATAAATAAAATGCACTTCAACCAATCCGGTGATACCTGTCCATCTAATATAACCACAGACAATGCCCCTGCCCTCTCATATCCGGTATATTCAGCTCACTGACACGGGAGAGGAGTGGCAGGCCCAAAAACCCTATAACTTTGGTTATAATTGCATAACCTACGTTATATATTCCCCTTAACATAGTGAGCCAATGCACAGATGACAACCATGAAAAGAAGGTGCCCAGAAGAATGGTCAGGAAGGATGGATTTGGCATGAGCTTAGCACCACTCTCCTCACCATGCCACGGTAACAACTGGGGTGGACAACAATCTTCTGTTTTAGTTAAGATTCAGTTGTTGAGATAGAACTTCTGACTCAACAGTAAAATTGTAAATAAAACGTTCAGTATCATAGAATAATAAGAATCATTTTAAGACGTGCTCAAGTCAGTCAAAAACGGTACAAGGTAAACAAATCTCTTTACTGTTTTAGTTGTACTCAGATAATACAAACCCCAGATTTGTTTACAACAAAAATATAACATTCCTTTAAATTTTGTCCTTGTGAAAAGCCAGATTGTTTGTTTAGGACAGGTTTAGGTCTCAGATTCCAGGAAGCTGGATATAGTTTCTAATGTTTTTGAATCTGAATTTGTAATTAGTCTTCAAGTTTCAAGCTTAAAAAACAACAACAACAACAACAACACCAACACCAAACAAACAAACAAAACTCAATAGAGGCATTTTTTGCTGGCATGTGACTTTTTCTTGTAGGCTATTAGATTTTGTTATTTCATATTACATGTAAATTGTGAATTCGATTTTGTTTTTGTTTTTTACAAAGTAGTTTGAACTACTTTGTCGAAGTAACTTTAGTTGACCAAACTACATTTCTCCCAAGGGTATGCTGTGGTACAACTACTTCTAGCATGAAGTAATTGGTAGCTTAGAAAGCTATGTAGCTTCCTCAACACTGGGTATCACTGGATTGGTTGAAGTTTTGAGTCAGTGGTTGGTTATCCCTTGCGTGACGTAAGTGGCTAGGAGACTACCAGAGGCTGAAGATTGTGGGAATATATCACTGCATGGGCATCCAAACCTAACTTTATAGTCACGGCACATGCGGCGTGGGTTTTCCTGATCCGTGTTGCGGCAGATGAATCCCGTAGTTGGATTGTAGCTGAAAAATGATTGAACCCAATTAGTGATTCAGCATTCAAAACTACATGATTTACACTTACAGTGCTTTAATGTTTTTTCAGATATAGGCTACAGCATATTGAAAAAATATATGCATCTATTTTTAGATATGTATACCTCAAAACAAATCTTCACTTAAAATAGAGATGGTCTCATCTGTAAAATGATTGTGTCAAACAAGAACAGAAATTACCTGTTATCCTTTACAATGTAGGCTACTAAAATTTGTTTCAAGTTTGTGCTATCAATCATTTGCTAGAGCAGATGCCACTTCTTATCAAATGATGAGTATCTCATTTTGCAATCAATCTCTTCAATATCACCAATAGGAAAGGATGAAATCAGACATTATTGGGAATAAAGCTGAATTACAGTGTTATTAATGAGCTGATAGAGACGGTGGTAGAGATGCGATTGTGACAGTGGCCCGGTTGATATTCTGGGTCCGCATGTAAAAGGGATCCTTGGCTATTAAAAAAACTACCACATGTTAACTTAAATTCAGCACTATTTCACTACAAGTCAACTTACGCATTGAAGGTGTCCCCTGTACTGATGGCTGGAGTCATAGAAGCGTCAGCGGTAACAGCCTCGATCCTCAGAGGGTAAGGGCAAATGGCTCCTGGGTTCTCGGCCTTCAGGGAGGTCAGATGTTCCCAGTCTCCTGTTCCACTGGGATCGTCCCTGTCAAACCACCTGGTCCAGCACACTGAGAGCAACAAAACCACCTGTCAAACCACCTTACTTAGCAGTACCACACACACACACACACACACACACACACTCACACATTTGACTCTACTGCCCACTAGTGGATGCCAACGTGAAAGACGCATGGCAGTACAGGTTTGTGGGTAGTAACGGTGATATTGTTTGAAACTGACCTGTTTATTTCCGTATGTAAATGGAGCATAATTGGGACTTAACAGTGTGCAGATTCGGGGTGGACTCGTAGTTACCTCCTCCACCGCAGAATGGCGGGTGGCAGCTGAAACGAACACGATAATCATAACAGGGTGTCGTCGTTTGCTCTGAGTTTTTGCAGACGAATCCTGTGGTTGTGTCAGCTCTGGAAAAGGGAACAAGGTGACAATTTACCCACCAGAGCTGGGTCAAATAGCATGCTAATTCATTACATAATTTGCGTTAGCCTACTCAGGTGCTACAGTAGATGGGTGTGGCATACAACACAACAAATGCCTGAAAGTTTTGACAATCACAGTAAATTTGATAAAGAAATTGAAAGTATTTAGCACTGTCACACTGTTCTGTGACTGACAACTTGCCTGCCTGATGCAGTCAAGCACACACACATACACACCTGGTACTACAAAGAGAATAAAAATACAAAGGGTGCTTTCTCAATGGGAACAATTGCTTTCATCCCGTTCCGTGCCCGAGTACCCCGGTTCTGGTTCCGTGCCCGAGTACCCCGGTTCTGGTTCCGTGCCCGAGTACCCCGGTTCTGGTTCCGCTCCCGGGTCCCCAGTGAGAAAGCACCCTATAAAGCCCCCCACACATGATCTGCGGTAAAACAGCTTTGCACCTGTGCAGTGGTATGTTGTTATTATTTAGCAAATGTGTCTCACTCAGCAGACATGACTATTTTCTTAATAAATGTGCATGGTATTTCCTTTCATGAAACTTACAAGGGGCTTAAAATCCTGGTCACACTTGCATTGTTTGTTATCTAATTTAGTAGGCCTACATAGCGCAGGTGGAGCAAATATAATATAGTAGAACAAAGTGGAAACTGTTGGCCTCACTGGGCAAAACGTCACCACAACACATATCAACTTCAAAGTCGGGGAGTGCGGTGCCGAATTCCGTGCAATTCGGACATGTGCATAGTCATACTGCCACCTACTGGCAACACAAAAAGTGGTTTATCTCGAGAACTGTTGATCCAATTGACTTCAAACTCAACACACAACAACAACATGCAACACACAAAGCAGTTTATCAGGAGAACCGTTCATCCGTCCAAACTTGGGCAGTGCGCTGCTGGGAACCCGATAGGAGTGCAGTGCCGAATTTCCTGTAATTTGACCAATCAGAACATGGCTTTCTTGTATCTCAAAAACCATTCATCCAATCGACTTCAAACTTGGTGGGTGTACTGCTGGGGACCCAAGAAAGTGGGACAGAGTGCAGTGCCGAATTTCCTGTAATTTGACCAATCAGAACATGGCTTTCATGTATCTCAAAAACCATTCATCCAATCGACTTCAAACTTCGTGGGCGTACTGCTGGGGACCCAAGAAAGTGCAGTGTCGAATTTTGTGCAGTTCGACCGATGAGAAAATGGCTTTCATGTATCTCAAGAACCATTCCTCCGATCGACGTCAAACTTGGTGGGTGCGTTGCTGGCGCCCCGAGAAAGTGCAGTGTCGAATTTCGTGTAATGCGACCAATCAGAACATGGCTTTCGTGTATCTCGAGAACCGTTCATCCGATTGACTTCAAAATTAGTGGGTGCGTTGCTGGACACCTGAGAAAGTGCAGTGTCCAATTTCATGCAATTCGACCAAGCAAGCAGGGGGAGGATGGGGGTGGGTAGTGAGAGAGCATGATGTGTGAATGGGGAGAAGGGGAATGGGCACTGCACTAGTAATACAGTAAATAAGTTACACATTTAATAAAAATATAAAACACAGCATACATAAATAGATCATCTTATCCTGCACTTTGTTTGGTACAATACTTACGCATAAATTACATTCCCTGTTGAAGCCACACTGAGCCCAGTTGTAGTGCTGACTTCGAGCTGAACTGGATTACTGCAGATCTTCCCTGGGTTCTCACTGCGAAGTTTGGAAAGAGTTTCCCAGTCTCCAGTTCCACTGGGGTCATCTCTGTCAAACCAATCAGTCCAGCATTCTACACCAGTCATCCAGGTAGGAGGAATTTAGACAAAGGTGCTTACAGTAGTGTAGAAGAACGTCTGACATGCATAAATGTAAAATAAAGGCTAGGCTGCTTACGGATGTGGGTGGGATAGTAGCATGATAACTTTACTGGGGGGGAAAGAAACAATGGATATGAGACTTCAGTGAGCTGCTGTATCTTTTAGTTTGCTTAAAAGTGTCGTTGAGGGAAATCTCTGACCTGGTTTGATTGAGCGGTTGGGCATCGGAAACATCTTTCGTTTGCCTGTGTCACAAATGAAAAACACATTTTTGCAACAATGTTATTGAGTCTTTCCAATAACTCCTTGAAGAACCTGATATCTCAAGCAACAGGAATGAGAAATGATGTCTGCGCGGTCACAGGAACGTCTTGCAACTTTAAAAAGGAAACTACAGTATTCAGGCGACTATTCCATGCAGTTGAAATGTTAACATTGATTTTTTTATTTTACCTTTATTTATACAGGGAGGGCTCTTGAGAGCGAGCTCTCATTTACATTTTGAATGGGTTTGATGGGCCATATATTGTCAGGAAACATGCTCTGCTTGACCACATGAAAATCTGGAGTTACAAGATTTTTCTGCGACTGCAAATCCACGTTATGTGGCTTTACCAAACTACGGTACAACTACAGTGGCCTTACCTTTATTCCTGAAGGGGGGCTGCTGGTCGCTTTCTGGTGAACAAAACATTAATACAGTAAAAGAACAATTTGATCACTAGTGTATATTTACGATAGAATGTAGAGGAAATAATAACTACATGTATGATCAGCTTTTGAGATGAACCTACCAGCAAGCAATCCTGCAATAATGGCAATACTCAACTATTGGAGAAAATGAAAACAGGATAAGGAGTATAACATTAGATTAATGTATATCTATCATCAAATAGCTAATATAGCACATTTATATTGAGCAATTTGAAAGTAATATAAAATGTTATACAGTACCAATTTGATCATTATTGCAGATTATCTTGGACTTTAACCCTGTAGGATGGATGTATTTAAATAAATTCAATGTGAGAACACAGTAGAATTTTGTGCAATGTTAAAAAGCTTTCAAGAGTTGAATGAAGTGAAAGAACACAAAATTGCGTAATTAAGATGGATATTTACCATAATCCACAGATTTACTCACACTTTAAAGTTTCTATATTTTAAAGTTACAGGTTACATTTCAAAGATATCAAATCGTGATGCAGAACATCCCTCGTTCATGTATCTAATTCATCAGTTATAGACTAGTAGATATAAATTCATGAATTCATGTAACTAAAAATAAGTTGACAAGAGACATTTGTAGACAAAAACACTCACCCGCAGGTTAAAGGTACAGAGTGCGGCTGTTTCCCCCATTAGCGCAGGATAGTGCACTGCTGCCCTCTCTCTGTCCTAATGGAGACCAGTCTCACCTTAAATACTTCACCATCTGGAAGTCTTCCATCTATTTACTGAAAAGAGGTAAAGCATCCCGTCTTTCGGGAATCGGTGTTGCAGTACACACCCAAAGCAAAACAATTCCCCCATTCAAAGATGGGGATATTCCACCAGGGATATTGTTCAACAAAATAATAGTATATTAATTCCCAATTGGAAAATGATTAGCAGAGATAAGATTAAATGTCCAGTCTTACATTTCCTCTGTAATTACGATCAACTAAATCCCCTGCTTTTGTATTAAACAGTGACACCTTCGTGAAAAGTCTCAAAACACACCCAATTTCCATATTATCATAATTGCAGGCAAACAATTGCAGCATTCAAGCTCTTTTACCATCAAAATTCCCATGAGCAAGGCACACACCCTCACCTGCTACCCAGCAGCCAGCCAGAGGCGGATTATGACATGATGGGTCCCTGGGCCTGCACACATAAAGGGCCCCTCCTCACAGCGCACATACACAGAATTAAGGCCAGAAATTGACTCTCAGCAGGATTTACAGCACAGAACTCAAAGCCAACAGCACACAATAGCAATACATTCACCTGTATCTCAATACATCCTCCAAAATTAACTTTTTTGTCCACCAGCCAATTGGCTATTGAATGTTCAAATTTGACTAGCCACTCAATAGATTACCATTGTTTTGTTTTTTGGATGGTGAGTGAAGCAAATCTACCAGCCACTTGCATATTTTACCAGCATTTGGCTGGTGGCTGGTGCTAATTTTGGACTCTGTCTCAATAACACAGGATTTACAGCACAGGTAAACTCAATTAAAGCCAAAGCACAATATCCCTCTAAGTGTTTGTAAACTTATGGAACATTTTGCCTAAAATAAAGGGTTGGGGCACTAAGGGATCATTTCTTCCTGGACAAGACACATGGTGGCCCTGCGAAGAGGCTCTGGGTTATGGGCCCCCTGAACTCTTGGGCCCCTGGGCCTGGGCCCGGTAGACCCGTTCGGTAATACATCCCTGCAGCCAGCAGGACAAAGGATTCTGATTGGGCAAGTTCTCAGGTCTTAAAGTGGATGTGTCTATGCTCCAGACTTATTACACAATAAGCTATGTGGACAAATCAGGCTGAAGTGCCTCTACCCTGCAAAAAAAACACAAAAAAACGTCACAATCTATCAAGTAGTGCAGCACTGTGGCGGGAGGGGAGGGGGAGAGAGCACTTCAGCAGACACGCCTCCACAGTTTCAGAGCAGAGAATAAAGCTCAACAGTCACGTGACATTTTGACGTCACCTCGGGTTCCGGTATTTCCCCATTCATTTTTCTCAATCACGTTTCAGATTTTTTTTTTTTTAATTCCTTATTTAAAGAGTTTTAAGCCTGGAACCAAACCAACCGGCCTGAGAGAGAGCTGTACCTGGGCTGATCGTCTCCTCTAGAGCTGTGTTTTGCCCCGCCCACCTCCCCAGTCCACCACCAACGTTTTGACTCCTGAAGAATTCCCTATTTGGGGGGGGGGGGGGATTCTCTATCCTAGACTGAGCAGATGCCCTCATCTCTCACCACAAGAAGAGGGTCATCTTACCACAGAGTCATTACGCCAAAATTAGTTGCCATGCTATTTGTGAATAAAGCTTCCTTGTCAAATTTTACCCACTGGTCTCTCATGATTGAAACACATTTATGTGTGATGAATTGTTTACACTTTAGATCAGGGGATACAGAAAGCCTCATAAGTGATTTGTAAATGATTTACACATCATTTATTACAGTTGAGGAAGACTGTAGTTTGTGCTGCAGTGCTTCTAAGCGCTGACTACTTCTGTTGGCCTGGGGAGGAGCTTCACTAACAGGTCATAGCTGGTACTTTAACACTGATCATAATTGTTTTGAGGCTTTTAACAGGCTACCTTACACGTAATTAATGATACATCAACAAATTATATACAGATCATATAGTAATGATTTGTTCATCATTTGTTCATGATTTATGTGTATAGTGACGAAATAGATACTATACAAGTAATTCATAATCTATCGACTAGCTTATACATCATTTACTAATGATTTGCTCATCCTTTGTTCACGATTAACAAAGAGACATTGTTGGAATAAAAAAAGACTTTGAATGACTTACAAGTGATCCATAATATATTGACTAATCACTTATTAATAATTTACTAATGATTTATGTATGATCATTTCATGATTTACTAAACGTTTATAGATGACTTACACATTTGTGATGTTTACATAACATCACATGTAATCATCTACAAATGTATATTCATGTTTTGTAAATGATTAGTTCATCATTAATTAATAGCTTATAAATGACTTACTACTGAACGTTATTATAAAGTGTTACCATTTGAATAATAATGTGGTAACTTCTGAATAAAGTTTGGTTGGAGTTGTTTTGAGTGGGAGTTGATGAAAACAACAACATACTGTAGGATTTGCTGTTTATTCATACTCTTAATCGCAGTTGCTTCAGACATCAGTCATATCACACAATGCTTTCAAGGTACTTAATCATAGGAAAAGAAAAGTAAGATCAATTTCATTTATTAATCACACCTTTTACTATAGTATTCATCAGGAGAAATTAATAAAAAGAAGAACACAGAAAGAGAATCTGCATATCAGCTCGTCTTCCATTGTCCTCAGTGTTGCTGTGGAGCCGGTGGCTTAATAACTGCATGGGCATCCAAACCTGACTTTATAGTCACGGCACCAGCGGCGTGGGTTTGCCTGGTCCGTGTTGCGGCAGATGAATCCTGTGGTTGGATTGTAGCTGAAAAATGATTCAACCCAGTTAGAAATCCAGCATGCAATTCAAAACGACATGATTTACACTTACAGTTCTTTAAAAAAAATCACTTCAATACGAGCTCAAAATATATTTCCTTACTTTTATTAATGTAATAATCTAATAATTACATTTGTATCTCAGATCTTTTCTTTTCTGTTATAAACATTGTTCCAGAGTCAGACTACTGTATTACTGTACTATACCCACACCAGGGGGAAATGACAATGAATGTGATGATGACTGGTAGGCAATTAGAGAGATGGGCATGGCAAATATGATTTTTATGTGGACGGAAAGGATTCAATTATATTTGTTAACACTACACTAAATATAATTATAAGATATAATAAAAAGAGATTGTATTCTTTATTTATTATACTGCAGTATTAAGGTTTCCTTCCCCATGCTTTTTAAGCATTTCCATTAATTTGCTGAGGCCCCCCTAGTGGCCCCTGTCAGCCCGCCAGTCAGTGGCCCCCTGCCCCACTTTGAAAACCACTGGCCTACAGTATATCTTCATGAAATCACAGATTAGAGTCTAAATTCTCAGGTTTCCAACTTGAGAAATATTGATTGATTGATTGAGGGATCCTTGGCTATAAGAAATACTACGCCGACTTAAATTCTATTTCACTACAAGTCAACTTACGCATAGAAGGTGTCCCCTGTACTGATGGCTGGGGTCATAGAAGCATCAGCGGTAACAGCCTCGATCATCAGAGGGTAAGGGCAAATGGCTCCTGGGTTTTCGGACCTCAGGGAAGTCAGATGTTCCCAGTCTCCTGTTCCACCGGGATTGTCCCTGTCAAACCACTTGGTCCAGCACACTGAGAACAAGAAACAACAAACCACTTGGTCCAGCACACTGAGAGCAACAAAGGAGAAACAGCGTAACCAACACACTTCAAATTGAATGCTTGTGCACCAGGGATGCACACAAGTCATTTTTTGCAAGTGCAAGTGAAGGCTCAAGTGTTTGAGCCGCGAGTCCAAGTCAAATCTCAAGTATTTGGTCACAAGTCCAAGTCAAGTCTCTTAAGTCTTTCATCACACAGGTCCAAGTCAAGTCTCAAGTCTCTTGGGGGTACAGTGGTGCAGTGGTAAGCGCTGTCGCCTCACAGCTCGAAGGTCCTGGGTTCGATTCCCACCTGGGACGCTGTGTCTCGGAGGAAGCATGGAGCCAGTTTTCGGCTCTCCCCAGATCGGCAGAGGGTGGAGCAGCAACCAGGATAAATATAAATTAGCACTAATGGGGGATAAAATGGGATAAAAAATCTTGGAAAAAAAATCTTGAAAAAAAAAAGTCTCAAGTCTCTTAGGGATGAGCATTCTATCATCTGATGTAAACCAAAGTTTGCAGTGCATCAATACCACTGTCATGGAGGAGTTGGAGTTGGCACGGAAGCTGTTGCCCGGTGCTGCTGATAAACTGTGGGAGACGACACAGAGGGGAGGGTTGAAAGCAGAGGAGGGCACACCTGGGACGCCAGGTGTTGCCGACGAGCCCTCTAGAGGTGTAGTGGTTTTGTCGTCGAAACGCCGGTGAAGGGGGGTTACCACCTGATGACTCCAATGACTCTTTTAACCCTTGCCCCTCTGTGTCAAATTCCATCATTAGCCACTTCAGTGTTGCAGATACCATCAAAAGTCTCTCTAGTAAGTGCTTGCACAAGGGATATTTACATCTTATTATCCTGTGTTTTTTGAATCTGCTGCATGCTATGTGGTCTGCTTAGAACACTGTATAGATAAAACTAAGGAATTCTGCTGTATTATCCTCACTCCTTATATATTAGAATACAGTATCAGCATTGATTAGTTGACATTATTTATTATTGGTAGACATGTCCTTAATGCTAATGAGTCTCAAGTCTCAAGTCCAAGTTCCCATCTCTGTTGTGCACACAAACAATGAAATAGAAGGCCTCCTGTAAACTGACAGCGTAACTGTGCAGATTCAGAGTGGACTCATAGTTACCTCCTCCACCGCAGAATGGCGGGTGGCAGCTGAAACGAACACGAAAATCTTTGCAGCGTTGTCCTCGTCCCTGGTCTGAGTTTCTGCAGACGAATCCTGTGGTTGTGTCAGATCTGAAAAAGGGAACAAGGTGACAATTTAGGTATTGGAAAAAAAACTAAAAGGATGGGTCCAGTTGATAACCATCAGAGCTGGGTCAAATGGTTTGCATAGCCTGCATAGTCATTTGCTAAAGCATTTTGAAAGTCTATTTAGCATACTGTTCTGTGACTGACAAGCTGCCTCATGCAGTAACACACACACCCTGGTACTACAAGCAAGTTAAAAACCTCCGCTAAGGCTAATACTCCAGTCTGCTATGATATGCACATTTTGTGAGTCGGATGAGGACCCTGATCCTGAAGCCACTCTCCCTAGTACCCACCCCTCAAACACTCTAGTACCCACCCCTCAAACACTCTAGTACCCACGCTCAAACAACTCTCTACCTTGCCCCTACCCTTCCTGACCACGCCCCCTCCCACCACCCACATCCCTCTAGCCATCGAACCCCAACTCTCTAAGACCTTCCTATCCTTAGCTACGGCCCCTTTACCATAGCCCCACCCCCTTCCTTGACCCGAACTGGATCGGATCCGTGCCAAAATGTAATTGGTTCTTCCTTGGCCCATGCTACAACCTTCCACCAGGTTTCATGAAAATCGGACCAGTAGTTTTTGCACAATCCTGATAACAAACAGACAACAGATGAATTGGTAGCCTGCTAAACATGGTATTTCCTTTGGTCAAACTCACAAGGTGTTTAAGCTCTACCTGGACAGATTTGCATTGTTACCGGTATGCTAATCTGTTATATGGGGCAGGTGAAGCAACATAATAGAATTTATACACACAAAGAAAGTGGAAACTGTTGGCCTCACTGGATATACAAAACATCACCACACCACATATACAGTATAATATACATGTAGTAACACAGTAACACATTCAATCGTTAAAAAACACATCTTACATAAATAGAGCATCATATCCTGCACTTTGTTTGGTACAATACTTACACAGAAATGACATTCCCTGTTGAAGCCACACTGAGCCCAGATGTAGTGGTGACTTCGATCTGAACGGGGTTACTGCAGATCTTCCCTGGGTTCTCACTGCGGAGATTGGAAAGAGTTTCCCAGTCCCCAGTTCCACTGGGATCATCTCTGTCAAACCAGTCGGTCCAGCATTCTACATCAGTCATCCAGGTAGGAGGAATTTAGACAAGGTGCTTAGTGTAGAAGAAAGTGCTGATCGTCTGACATACTGTATATAAATGTAAAAGAAAAGGCATAGGCTGCTTACGGATATGGGTTGGATAGTAGCATGGTTTTACTGAAAAAAAAAATCAGACTTCAGTATTCAAACAAAGTGAGCTGTTGTATGTTTTAGTTTGTTCAGAAGTGCCATTGAAGGAAATCTCTGACCTGGTTTGATTAGAATTGGACGTACTGGACCCCTCTTTCGCGTGTCTGATTAACAAACAAAAAAAGTTTTTTTGCAACAACGTTGAATCTTTGCAATAACCCCCTTGCAAGAACCTGCTATCTCAAGCAACAGGAATGATAAAGGATGTCTGCCCTGTTGTCACAGGAAAGCCTTGCAACTTCAAAAACTATTCAGGTACTTTTAATAGAAACCCTGATTTGAAATGGACACCCATGCATTTGAAATGTTAAAGACCCCCTAAAGTAAAAAAAAAAAAAAGTTTTTCTTCTTGTTCCTACAGTTGGATGTTTGAGCTTCACTGTGCAGAATGATGTCTGTGCAGAGTTTGATTCGTCATATACTGCAGATCGCTCAGGAACCCTTGTTGTCACTTTGTCATGAGTTGGGAGTGAGAATGTGTTGAAACCCTGTGTTGTGATTGGTTAGTTACATTCTAGATGCTCGTGATTGGTTGCTTTGGATTTTTAAATGAGGGAGAAGGAGGGGAAGTCATTTGAATGATTATTATTATTCAAAGTAGTAATCTGAAGTGACAAGTGCAACTGCAAATATATATCAGATATGCAATGTGGCTTTACCAAACTACAGTACATTGCATGCTTACCTGTGTCATTCAGCTGCTGGTTGCTTTCTGGTTAACAAAAAAATAATAAAAGAACAATTTGGTCACTAATGTGTAATGTATATAGAATGTAGAGGAAAATATTAATCATTGCAGCTATTGAGATTAACTTACCAGCCAGAAATCCTGCAATAATGGCAATACTCAACTATTGGAGAAAATGAAACACAGGATAATAAGAAGTATATAGTTAGATCAATGTATATATCAACCATCAGCCATATATCACATTTATATTGAGCAATTTGAAAATAATACAAAATGTTATACAGTACCAATTTGATCATGATTGCAGATTGTGTTGGACTTTAACCCTGTGGGATGGATGTATTAAAATAAATTAAACATGAGAACACAGTAGAATTTTGTGCAGTGTTAAAAAAACAGCTTTCAAGTGTTGTATGAACTGAAAGAAAACAAAATTGCTTAATTAAGATGGATATTTAGCATAATTCACTGATTTAGTCAGATACTCTTTAAAGTTTCTAATTTTAAAGTTAATTTATATTTCAAAGAAATCCTGATGCAGAAAATCCCTCATAAATTTATTAATATATCAATTATAGACTAGTAGATATAAATTCATACAGTATAACTAAAAATAAGTTAATAAGAGACATTTGTAGACAAAAACACAAGACACTCACCCGCAGGTTGAAGGTGCAGAGTGCTGCTGTTTCCCCCAGTAGAGCAGGATAGTGCACTGCTGCCCTGTCTCTGTCCTAATGGAGACCAGTCTCACCTTAAATACTTCAGCATCTGGAAGACGTCCATTTAATGAAAAGAGGTAGGCCTAAAGCATCCAGTCTTTTGTGGATCTGTGTTGCAGTGCACACCCAAAGCAAAACAATTGCCCCATTGCAATTCTAGAACTCCATATTGTTCAACAAAATAAAATGACGCACTGACACGTCGTGCAAAGTCTTGACACACACCCGATTTCTATTGCAGGCAAACAATTGCAGCATGTGGCTCTTTGAAAGAGAAGGTTAAGCCGGGCATGGGAAAGCTGTTGTGAAGCAGAACTGTAGATTTGGGTGGATTAAAGAAACAGACACCAGATAAAGATCAGCCCAGATTTTGCCGCACGCATGCTGTTGGTCCAGAATGCTGCAGCTCGATGCCTTTTAACAGGAGCGCATTACCCCCTTAGTGGCTGCCTGTATTTTTTAGGATGAATTAAGATTTTATTATTTTCTTATAAATCTATAAATGGGCTAGCTCCAATCTATCTTTCTGACCTTTTACAACCGTATGTCTGATTAAGGTCACTCAGGTCCGCTGACCAGTCGCTTCTGGCTGTCCCAAAGGCAAGGCTTAATCTCAGGGAGATCGCACCTTTGCAGTTGCAGCCCCCAAACTCCGGAACGAGCTGCCTCTGCATGTTAGGCTGGGCCCTACACTGCCCAAAAATAAATCTCACCTCAAAACACATTTTTACTCCTTGGCGTTGGCGTTCAAGACAGTATGAGAGTTGCATTTCTTTTATTGCTATTTTATTGTCATTCTGCCTGACAGGTCCTTTTATTTTATTGTGTGTATAGTTTTCTCTTTGCTATTTTGATTGTACAGCACTTTGGTCAAATGTACATCCATCCATCTTCAACCGCTTATCCGGGATCAGGTCGGGTAGTCGTTCCAGCAGCGGACCCCAAACATCCCTTTCCCTGGCCACAATAGCCAGGTGGGGGATCCCGAGGCGTTCCCAGGCCAGCGTGGAGATATGTGGGCTCTATCGTCCCACTGGCAACCCATATTAGTGGGCGTGGACCGGCGCAGTCGATATTTTCGTGTCGGCGCTACACGCGGCCTTAAGCATTATAACCACTGCGCCACGCCTCTTCGGCGTAAAGCGCATTTCGGGGCCTAAAAACATGATGCTATCTTCCCGAGGCAGGCGCAAAGCATGTTTTTTTGCGTTTAAGCCCAGTTTAGCGCCTAAGGCCAGTGGGAAGATAGGGGCCATGATCTCTCCACCTAGCCCTTGGTGTGCCTCCTCCCAGCTGCCTGGAACACCTCCCTAGGAAAGCGCCCAGGTGGCCTCCTTACCAGATGCCCGAACCACCTCAGCTGGCTCCTTTCTACGCGAAGGAGCAGCGGCTCTGCTCCGAGTCCCTCATGGATGACTGAGCTTCTCACCTTGTCCCTAAGGGAGATGCCAGCCATCCCTCCTGGGAAAACCCATTTCGACCACTTGTATGCGCTATCTTGTTCTTTCGGTCATGACCCATCCTTCATGACCATAGGTGAGGAAGGTATAGGAACGAAGATCCACTGGTAGATTGAAAGCTTTGCCTTCTGGCTCAGCTCTCTTTTCGTCACAACGGTGCGGTAAAGCGAACGCAATACCGCTCCCGCTGCTCCAATTCTCCAGCCCATTTCCCGCTCCATTGTCCCCTCACTCGAGAACAAGACCCTGAGATACTTGAACTCCTTCACTTGGGGTAAGAACTCATTCCCTACCTGGAGTAGACAATCCACAGGTTTCCTGCTGAGAGCATGTCCTCAGATTTAGAGGTGCTGATCCTCAAATCGTCAAATGTGTCGTTTTTAAATGTGCTTTATAAATACATTTGGATTGGATTGGACTTTGGAAGTAATGCTTCCATATGATAGCTACTTTCAAAGTTCCCAGGCGATGTCTCATCATAGACGCGCCATAGCTAGGGGGTACGCGGTCAGCGTGGGGGAAACCACCTGACTGTCACAACACCTCCTTTCTGCCGTTTTCCCCAATGACCCGAAAAAGAAGTGACGTATTGTGGGCATTCTTACACAAAGCGACTGTATGTATGAGCAAGGCACTCCCCCCTCACCTGCTACCCAGCAGCCAGCAGACAAAAGATTCTGACTGGGGAAGTTCTCAGTTCTAAACAATGTTGTGCACTCACGTGTGTGTGCATGCGTAACTCCCCCTGCTCCACCCTGCTTATACTAGATTACATCACTATTTAATGTACGTGTTTGCTTCAAGCCTGCATAAAAAATTTGTCTTTTTCATTTCCTACTATTAGCCGCACACTATCAGCACTTTGTAAGCAACAGCAACCCTGCTGTTGGAAAAAAAAAGGACAGATAAGAACAGTAACCACAAAAAGGTGTTCACTAAAGTAATTAATAACAAAACAAGATTTGCTGTTTATTAGTACTTGTAATCGCTGTTGTTTCATACATCAGTCATATAACACAATGATATCATTGTACTTAATCATAGAAAAAGAACAGGAAAGTTCAATTTTAGTTTATCAATCACATCTTTTACTATAGTATTCATCAGGATAAATTAATCAGAATCAATAAAGAGAAGAAAATGACAGAAAGAGAATCTGCATATCAGCTCGTCTTCCATTGTCCTCAGTGTTGCTGTGGCGCCGGTGGCTTAATAACTGCATGGGCATCCAAACCGGACTTTATAGTCACGGCACATGTGGCCTGGGTTTGACTGGTCCGTGTTTCGGCAGGCGAATCCCGTCGTTGGATTGTAGCTGAAAAATGATTCAACCCAGTTAGTAATTCAGAATACTGTTCAAAACTAAATGATTTACACTTGCAGTTCTTTAATGTGCCCCCCCCCCCTCCCCAGACATGGGCATATAAAAATAAACTTATCAATTTTTGGGGTATCCCTCAAAACAAATGTTTGCTCTAGTCTCTAAAAGCGTTATGTCAAACAAGAACCAAAGTGATCTAGTATCTTTTAAAATGTACTAGAATTTGTTTCAATATTGTGCTATTGGAATTTAGTTTTTAATATCACTAATAGGAAAGATTATTATTGGACATTATTATTGGGAATAAAGCTGAATTTCAGTGTTAATATTTGTTTTTCCTCAGCACAAAGAGTTTTCACATTCACTGATGTTGCCTATCGCCAGGAATGAGAGAGAAGCGTGTCCTGCGCACTGATTTGTGACGACACACTGACAGACAGCTCAATTTCAAATGAGCCGATAGAGACGGTGCACAGGTGATTGTGATAGTGGCCCGGTTGATAGTCTGGCTCTGCATGTAGGCTACATTTTCTCATTCTGAGCTGTTATCAGAAGAATACAATAAGCCTCACCAGGGGCGGTTCTAGGCCTTTTTTGGGTGGGCTTTAGCCCACCCAAAAATAGTCTCAGCCCACCCAAAAAAATAGAGGCAAAAAAAACGTTTTTTTTTTTTTTCTCCAAATCTATGGTGGTCATTAGTAGCAGTTTAAAGTACATTTTCTCAGATGTATTGGTGTCTTTCTAGTCACACAATTTAATAGTCAGTGTTTCCCATACACTGATCTATTTGTGGTGGTACACCCTATATAGATTTTGACCCCCACAAATACTGCCACATATTAATTTCAACTAGTTGACTGCAAACTCCTGCTTTAGTGCTTACAGTATATTATTATCTTGTCGGAATATTATTCCAGCCAATAAGTTAGGAAGTTCCCTTTTGATTTAATTTTACTTTTGTTTTGCCTACAAAGCAAAATGTTACTTTACTTGAAACTCCCCTGAAGCGATTTTGGTATTATATATGCAAGCATAATTCTACCATATAGTAACCTGTATGCAGAATATATATAGTATATATAGGGAAACAATTATTTTTTCATCGCTGTAAAACCACAGAACGGTAAAGAAGATATTGATGTGTGTAGTTCTTCATAGATCTAGTCTCTTCATTTTGATCTCAAAGTGCGCCAGTTTGATCCATTTTTACTTGAAACTGTACAAAATTTTCTTCCGGGGGGGCATGCCCCCGGACCCCCCTAGGGGTTCAGTGGTCCATGACCTGTAACAGAAAAATGATAGTGTAATAGGAAAATGTTGTTTTGCTGATGTCACAATACAATTTCTCTGAAGTGATATGGACGTTCATTTCAGGCCTGGTGTGGTCAAGGTGTTGCGTCATCTTGTTCCAGTGAAGACGGTGCGGTTAAGGAGTCACACCCTGACTTCTGTTATTGTCTGTGGTCACGGGTATGGCACTTGGCTAGAACAGTTATTTTCCACTAGACACTTCCTCTTAATGTAATGCTGGCCCCCACCTTTTTGTTTCACTATAAAGATACATATCCTATGCACATTATGTTAGTTCTTCATAAGAGCACACTGTTAAGTGACTTGTGAATTACTCAATCAGCTGATTTATTAAAAGCTCACTTTCAAAATACATTGACGTGTTTCTGCGCTTCCATCTTGTCTGGCACATTCAACAGGGTTTTTCCGCTACAGACTTTTGGGTGGGCTGAGCCCACCCAAAGCTCTGATGCTAAAACCGCCCCTGAGCCTCACCTAAGTGTAAAACTGTCAAACATTATGTCCTCCAGCCAGTTTCGGGGGTCATTAAAATTAAATTTAATCTAATCTAAATGTTCATCTGCAAAGTCAGTCTCCCATTCACTGTCCAAGGAGTCGCCCCAGGCAGTACATCTTCAGGAAATCACAGATTAGAGTTTAGGTTGTCAGGGTTCCATCTATGGAAGAGAGCTGATCGTGTTGAGAAATATTGATTGATTGAGAGATCCTTGGCTATGAAACATACCACATGTAAACCATTTTACTCATGAGTTTATGGTCTGAATAATATGGTCTATGCTTTGGGACGTGAGTGACAGGGCCCTGTCCAGTGATCACGCAGCTCGCCGTTGACACCCCAACATCAGGTGGCGCTGCGGCTGCGGCTCTTCTCATCCAAGATGGCGACGGTCAAAATGGCAAACTCGAGGCTTCAAAACACGAGTCCACAAACCAATGGGTGACATCACGTTGGCTATATATTTATATCTAGAACAAAGTGCCTTTGGGCGTTTCTAAATTTTTCCCCTTAACTCACCCTTGATGTAAACTTAAATTCAGCACTATTTCACTACAAGTCAACTTACGCGTATAAGGTGTCTCCTGTACTGATGGCTGGGGTCATAGAACCGTTAGTGGTAACAGCCTCTATGAGCAGAGGGTAAGGGCAAATGGCTCCTGGGTTCTCGGACCTCAGGAGGCTCAATGACTCCCAGTCTCCTGTTCCACTAGGATCGTCCCTGTCAAACCACCTGGTCCAGCACACTGAGAACAACAAAAGAGAAACAGGATGCCTGAGGAGAAACTGTGTAAGCAACACACCCTTCAAATTGAATGCTTGCACACAAACGATGAAACAGAAGACCCGCTGTAATCTGACAGCGTAACAGATTCGGGGTGGACTCATAGTTACCTCCTCCACCGCAGAATGGTGGGTGGCAGCTGAAACGAACACGATAATCATAACAGCGTTGTCCTCGTCTCTGGTCTGAGTTTTTGCAGACGAAACCTGTGGTTGTGTCAGCTCTGGAAAAGGGAACAAGGTGACAATTTAAGTTTTGACAGAAATGAATGGATGTGTCCAATTGATAACCACCAGAGCTGGGTCAAATAGCGTTTTGTTTTTTTTGGTTCAAAACTTATTTATTCATTTTACCAAGTTCAACAAAACAGTGTTGACAGTACAAACAACAGTAATGATACACACAGACAGCGCGATACGTACATGACTAAAACAATACCCACAAAAAAAGGGCAATAACAATGTAATAAAAGAGATAAAAGTAAGCTATGTTAGCACTCAAGAAAACTCTGAATATCTAGTCCTAATGACATTAGCAATCATGATGTCGGAAACAATAGATTATCCACATAGTCAATGAAAGGAAACCAGGTTCTATCATATTTGTTAAGTGATCCACTTAGAGTACGGTAAATCTTAATTTCTCAATTTGAAGAAACATCAATGATCTCTTTGTGATCCATTGTACAAAGGAAGGAGGGAAGACATCCTTCCACCTAAAGAGGAATAATCCTTGAGCCGACAGCGAAGCAAATGTTCTGTTAGGTTAGGGATACACCAAATATTGTCATATATGGGTTTGGGACTATTGTTTTGTTGCAGATATGGGAACACTTCAAATATTGAAATGATTTAACGAGGTGCACGGCCATAGCATATGTCCCATTGTAGATGAATGTTAGACAATTTCTCTCTAGTCAGAGACGATGAGTCAATTTAAACTATAGTAAACAGTGACATAATGCAAATAGATCAGGAGTGAATACGATCAATAAAGTTTCGAAATGGTGTCAGGGATAACCTAATTAAGGTCTTGTTCCCAGGCATCTTTTGTTTTAGCCAGTGTTTTAGGGTCAACATGTTATATCATCATATACTGTAATGTTGAGATATGACCTTTACAAATGGCTTGAGGATAAAAACACTTCAACGGGCCACTTCTCAGTGACTGAACCCAAAGAGGATACTGGAGCACACGATTCACTGGAAGAAGGTTTAATAGGTCGCACCTATTAAAGTCACCTATGTAGCAATATAATAGAACTTGCAGTGGAAACTGTGGCCTCACTGGGTATACATTGATGTCACCACACCATATACCGTGGCGTATATACTTTTTTGGTACAATGCTTACACAACTACATTCCCTGTTTCAGCCACACTGAGCCCAGTTGTAGTTTTGACATCGATCTGAACTGGGTTAGTGCAGATCTTCCCTGGGTTCTCACTGCGAAGAAGGGAAAGAGTTTCCCAGTCGCCAGTTCCACTGGGGTCATCTCTGTCAAACCAATCGGTCCAGCATTCTACACCAGTCATCCAGGTAGGAGGAAATTAGACAAAGGTGCTTAGTGTCGACGAAAGTGTTGAATGTCTGACATGTATAAATGGAAAAAGAAAAAGCAGAGGCTGCTTACGGATATGGGTGGGATAGTAGCATGGTGTTACTGAAAAATAAACAATGGATATGCAGATATCAGACTTCAATATTCAAAGTGAGCCGCTGTAAGTTTTAGTTGGTTCAAAAGTGCCATTGAGGGAAATCTCTCACCTGGTTTTATTATTGAGTAGATGTTAAATGGAAACATCATTTGCTTGACTGTTTAACAAATGAAAAACACATTTTTGCAACAATGTTATTTGAGTCTTTGCAAGAACC
Source organism: Poromitra crassiceps (assembly GCF_964638095.1). Classification (NCBI taxonomy): domain Eukaryota; kingdom Metazoa; phylum Chordata; class Actinopteri; order Beryciformes; family Melamphaidae; genus Poromitra; species Poromitra crassiceps. The sequence continues at coordinate 45,601,353 of NC_139630.1, read as the reverse complement.
GGATACAGTATCTCAAGCAAGATGAGAAAGGATGTCCGTGCTGTCAACTTCAAAAAGTAAACTATTGAAGGGATTTTATTAGAAAGATTGAAATTGACACCCATGCAGTTGAAATTTGAACATTGATTTTGAATGGGTTTCATGGGCCATAATACGTTGTCGGGAAACTTGCTCTGATTGACCGCATGAAAATCTGCAGTTACAATATTTTTCGTAAACTGCAAATATATATCAGATATACAGGGCCTAGGCATAAGAAAACTAACCTGCTGAGGGCCCCCAAGAGCGCTTGAAATATGTCAATGATAATCATACAAATACACAATATTGTTGTTGTGGCTGTAGGAAGATGCAGAGGACAGGAAGAGATGGAAACAGATGATCCGCTGTGGCGACCCCTAACGGGAGCAGCCGGAAGAGACAGAAGAAAGAAGAAGAAGTGTTGTACATCCTGGCTAGCTAATATACTGGTTTAATCAATTCCCGTTAGTACAGCGATTTATGATTGGCCGACGAGCATCGCTGACCGTCAATTATTATTGTGCAGTGGACATCGATGATAGAATATCATGTCCAATGGACATCAACATTGACCTTGGTATGATCATGGTAGGTCGCAACCATCATAAATTGCTGTATTATAAACTGCCCTTAACGTTAGGTTACAGTCCTCTCCTCTGCATTGATGCAGCAAAAAGTAATGTTGCAGAAAAAATAAATGTGAAGAAAACAGAAGATGAGAAAAAACAGAAAGATAAATGTTTGACAGGTAGGTCTCTGGGCAATAGATTTACTGTAGGTGTGCAAATGATCAGGCATTGATAATAGTTAATAGTATTGGTGGTGGGGAGGCCCCAAATCAAATTGTGCTCAGGGCCCCATAAAGTCTCGGAGTGGCCCTGCAGATATAGGGTTGCAATTAACAATTATTTTCATTATCGATTAATCTGTCAATTATTTTCTTGACTAATCGATTAGTCGTTTGGTTTATAAAATGTCACAAAATGAAAAGAAGTGTAAAACGATTAATCGTTTATAAACAATACTTTGCAAATAATATTCTGTCGAACAGCTAATCGATCTATGTTCTATAATAAGATATGCAATGTGGCTTTACCAAACTATGTTGCATGGTCTTACCTGAGTTACTGGCGGTCTGCTGTTTGCTTTCTGGTTGGAAAAAAGTTAATAAAAGAACAATTTGGTCAATAACGTATATTTATGATAGAATGTAGAGAAAATAGTAACTATGATCATTGCAGTTATTGAGATGAACCTACCAGCAAACAATCCTGCAATAACGGCAATACTAAACTATTGGGGAAAATGAAACACGTAGGATAAGTATGAAGCATATCACTGACAAAATGTGCAAATGAGAAGCATGCACACTGGATGTAGAGGAGCTGCCGCACAAATTATTTTATAGCACATGCTTTGAGCATGGAGAGAATCGAAAGGAGAGCATGACTACTATATCCCTCCCTGAACATAGTGGCGTCTAGACGTCATTTCAATCAGGAGGACTACTTAGCCCACGCCTTATTTCATTCACATTTCTCCCTATTCAATCACAGTTATCCACGCCCAGTTCCGTTCATACTTCTTCCCATCTGATCACAGGTATCCACGCTCTCCCACGCTACCACGAGAAAACATTTCGAGCTTTTATGTGGGTTTCTCCTCGCAGAGTGACCGTTATTTTGAAAAACCTCCACTTTGCCCGCACATCCGTGTCTGCGTAGTTAGAAAATTTGGGCACGGCCAGGCGTAAACTCGCCGCACGGAACCCTCGCGATGGTGCGTGTGTCCACTGGTGTGACGTCACTTGGCCGCACGGACCCTCGTGGTCAAGCATAATTTGAGCAAGCTCCTCTATATCCATGCAGTGATATCATATGCCTTCATAATATGAAGTATAAAGTTAGATCAATGTATATAAATCATAAAATGCCAATATAGCACATTTATATTGAGAATTTTTTAAAGTAATACAAAATGTTATACAGTACCAACTTGATCATGATTGCAGATTATCTTGGACTTAACCCTGTGGGATGGATGTATTAAATAAATTCAACGTAAGAAGAACTCAATAGCATTGTGTGCAGTGTTCAAAAGCTTTCAAGAGTTGTATGAAATGAAAGAAAACAAAATGTATTCATTTTAATTGATATTTAGCATAATTCACTGATGCAAACACACACTCAAGTTTCTAATTTTAAAGTTAATTTACATTTCAAATATATCAAATCCTGATACAGAAAATCCCTAGTTTATTGATCTAATACCAGAGATGCTCACAAGTCATTTTTTGCAAGTTCAAGTCAAGTCTCAAGTCTTTGAGCTAGAGTCCAAGTCAAGTCTCAAGTCTTCGGTTACAAGTCCAAGTCAAGTCTCAAGTCTTTTATGGATGAGCGTTCTGTCATCTGCATCGGCTGCATGCCATCCGGTCTGCTTAGAATACTGCATAGGTAAAACTAAGGAACTCAAAGCCTGCACTGTATTATCTATTAGCATACAGTATCAGCATCGATTAGTTGACACGACATGATAATTGGCCGACCTTTCCTTAATGTTAACACACGCATACGTTAATGAGTAATAATAATATGTTATATAAAACCAATCAATTATTATTATTATTATTATTATAAGAGATATTTGTAGACAAGCACACAAGAGACTCACCCACAAGTGAAAGAGTGCAGATGTTTCCCCCAGTAGAGCAGGATAGTGCACTGCTGCCCTCTCTCTGTCCTAATGGAGACCAGTCTCACCTTAAATACTTCACCAATATCTGGTCCATTTACTGAAAGGAGGTAAACCATCCACATCTCCAAAGAATGTTGACCTATTTTTGTGCAAAGCAATACAATTCCCCATTCAGAATGTATGCAATTCTAGAACTCCTCCACCAGCGATATTGTTCAACAAAAGAATAGTATATACACTCACTAAGCACTTTATTAAGAACAGCTTACTATTACTGGGTAGGTATCAGCTTTCAGCTCAATGTCAACCGGCTACCACTACTGTGTGACCTTAAGGTTTGATCTTTTGTGCATTCTGAGATGCTTTTCTGCTCTCCACAGTTGTAAAGCGGTTATCTGAGATACTGTTGACAGTCTGTCAGCTCCAACCAGAGCGTCCCACCTGGGACGCTGAGGACGTCCACCGTGCCACCCCCCCCCCCCCCCACTAGTGTCCAAGTGGGCTATCTCATGAAAAGGGCCTTTCTGTGTGGAGTTTGCACGTTCTCCCTGAGCTCACCTGGGGTTTGCTCCATAACATCAATATGAACCCCCTACTAAAAAACATGCAGAAGATCGTCGCCTGACCAGCGACAGCTGACAGCAAGTTGGTCCCCGGCGAAGAGCTGCCCACCGCTCCTGAGCTGCCTATGGAGGAGGACAAGCCAGAATGGGAAAAAGGCGGAGGATACAATTCACGGCGCCATTTGGATAGGAGCGTGTGTGTGCAAGTCGCCGTGCACGTGTGCGTGCATGCCTTTGTAAAGATGGCCGCCGTGCACGTGTGTGTGCATGCCTTTGTAAAGATGGTCGTTTGTGACTAATAAAGACGGGTTTGTCCGTCCTCGTTTCGTTAAAGAAAACTCCTTCATTCTTCTGATCATGTAACATCAGTAATCACCGCATTGACTTCTCTGTATTTCATTTAAACGCAGACAAGACCGCACAGTATGGCTGCCCTTTCTCAGTGTCCATCCTCTGCGGTGCCTGTGTGTACACTAATTAATTGCCTTTTTGAGAAGAATAGCTGCCTCCCTCTGTTCAATAACAGCTGGGGATAGTCTGTGGCTGTTCATACATCAGCATTAAACTTTGTCATCTGAAGGGGCCAGCCTAATATTTTACACTAAATTGTGCTTTGGACTGGATGCCAGAGAACAAATGACAGCATGGTGTACACTCATTTATCATCCCCCCCAACACACACACACACACACACACACACACACACACACACACACACACACACACACACACAGACACACACATACCTCCCCCCCCCCTCTCGCTCCCTCTCTCGCTGTCTCCATGGAAATTACTGGTGTCCCCATCCTCCTGTGGTGAAGGAGCTGACTGCAGACTTTCTGGTGAACATCAACCCCATTTACAGTACACAGATGGAGCTCTGTGAAAATAATTTTTTGGGTGGCCAGACACACACACACACACACACACACACCTGCGCGCACGCACGCACGCACGCGCGTGCACACACACACACACACACACACATTTTTGTATGTCTATCCTCATGAGGACGTTCAATTGACTTCATTCATTCAATACTGTAACTCCTAACCTTAAAGGGGGCGCAGTTCTAATTCCCTTGGCGGCCATTAAGAACATGTCACACCCGAGGCAGGAGGCTTTACATGGAAGAGCGAGTACAGCCCAGCTCCTACGTCCTCCTTATCCAGTATATTTTCAATACATTATCTTTGACAATGCTGTGCAGTAAAATAAAGAGACTGTGAAATAATACTGGTTTTATTTGAAAATAAGTACAGATCTTGGACGCGTTCCCCCCCCCCCCCCCCCCCCCCCCAAGACGGCAGTGGCATGACCCGCCCTACTTGTCTCTGATTGGCTTACCCTGATCCACCATCATCACTCCTCATGCCAAAATTAACCCAAACCTTCGCCAGTTGGTGAAAAGGGGGTATGAGTGACTGACTGACTGACCTAAATTTGCCGTGTGATGACCTTGGCTGCCCCATGGGGAGAAGATACATAGTAAAAGATAAGCTTGTAACTAAATTAGAACATTCTACACACACTAACACCTGTCTGACTTCCTTGTCATTGTTCTCTGCCGTTCCCAGGTTCCAGTTTCTGAAACCGGTAACACTAACCTAACATTATACAATAGAGTTACACTTACAATAGAGACCAGGGGCCATATGCACAAACATTCTGGAAAAATGTAATGTGCATATTTACATCAAGAAAACTTAAATTTATTTACAGGTTGTCTAATAAAAAAATAAAAAATATATTTTTCTCAGATGAGAGGCGGTCCTCCGAGCTACATGCTGGTATGTATGCAAAACAAAAAAAAGTAAAAAAAAAAAAGTATGAAAAACTTCCACAGAGTTGAAAATTGCCCAAGCTGGATAATCCATCATGGAAAACACAAAACCTTAATTTGCTGTGGGCACAGTTTGTGTTTTATCGTTCTTTCATTGTGCCCAAGTGGAGTGTTTTCATATCAGCGCTGTGCTAACGTTACGCCCTGTCAGTCACCTGACAGCCACAGGAAGAAACGGAAGCCTCTGCCAGGAAATAATCCCTCAAAACATGTCACCTTACAAACACCTTACATCCATGTCTTCTTATTTGGGGGCGTTTTTGTCAGCTGGGACAGCAGTTAATTTCAAGCTAGGTTTGACACAGCAGTGAAGTTTGTAGTTTAAAAACAAAGAAATGCCAAAAAATAACACGCCATGCATGCAAATGCAAAATGATTGGGAGAAATGTAAACTATACGGTAATAAATGGGCTATAAATATTCTCCGTTAACCTGCACCTAAACCTAATACGTCCACAAAATGACCTCGTTTTGCAAAGGTTGACTCACTCTGGTTCTCACAAAGATCAGAGTACAACAGCACATATATACCCCCTCCCCCTCCCCACACACACACTCACACGATACTGTGTAACCCTTGTATGTGTTTATACCCCCTCCCCCTCCACAAACACACACACACACACACACACACACACACACACACGATACTGTGTAAGCATTGTATGTGTTATTGAATACCCCAGCTCCCCGTGCGGAAAGATACAAGGTCATCCTCGCCGCTCATCAGCTCCTCGTACACTCATAACACACAGCGACTAGGGGCAGCTGTGGCTCAGGGGATAGAGTGGGTCGTCTGCTAATCAGAAGGTCGGTGGTTCGATCCCCGTCTCCTCTAGTCCGCATATCGAAGTGTCCTTGGGCAAGAGACTGAACCCCAAATTGTTCCTGATGGTTGCGCCAGCACCCTGCGTGGTAGCCTGCCGCCATCGGTGTGTGAATGTGTGAAGGTCGGCATGTAGACTAGAAAGGCGCTATTTAAATGCAGTCCATTTACCATTTAAGGCTCCTACTGCTACTATATTACCACATACTGTATCTATTGCTTCTCTGTACAGCTCAATGCCACACACCTGGGAGGATCGAGCTGTTTTTATGGACCTCGACAGCTTCCTTCTCAAGTCTTTCCTCCACCCCCAGTCTAAGAAACAGAATATACGTCAGATTTATCAGGGTTTTCTGAGGACTCGCTGTGTCTTGCTTCTGTGGAAACCTGCCCGTTTGGCTGCAATATGAAACATTAATTGTGCCTTTGTAGCAAATGACTTCCTACACGGGAGGTTATTGCACCGTGAGTTGTACGAATCGTTAGTGTTCCTTTCTTGCAATGAACAAGCTCTTAATGAACACGGTCCTCTCAGCAGGTAGAAGTGATGGAAATATAAAAGGCGGATATCTTGACAATCACTCACTAATGGAGCAAACGTCCCGCTAACGTCTCACTTTATTAACGTCTCACTTTATTAGCTCCATTAACTGCGCTAGCGCACTCCTAATGAGGGCCAGCCATTACACTCCTAATGAGGGCCAGCCATTACACTCCTAATGAGGGCCAGCCATTACACTCCTAATGAGGGCCAGCCATTACACTCCTAATGAGGGCCAGCCATTCCACTCCTAATGAGGGCCAGCCATTCCACTCCTAATGAGGGCCAGCCATTCCACTCCTAATGAGGGCCAGCCATTCCACTCCTAATGAGGGCCAGCCATTCCACTCCTAATGAGGGCCAGCCATTCCACTCCTAATGAGGGCCAGCCATTCCACTCCTAATGAGGGCCAGCCATTCACTCCTAATGAGGGCCAGCCATTCACTCCTAATGAGGGCCAGCTACACTCCTAATGAGGGCCAGCCATTCCACTCCTAATGAGGGCCAGCCATTACACTCCTAATGAGGGCCAGCCATTACACTCCTAATGAGGGCCAGCTACACTCCTAATGAGGGCCAGCTACACTCCTAATGAGGGCCAGCCATTCACTCCTAATGAGAGCCAGCCATTACACTCCTAATGAGGGCCAGCCATTACACTCCTAATGAGGCCAGCCATTACACTCCTAATGAGGGCCAGCCATTACACTCCTAATGAGGGCCAGCCATTCACTCCTAATGAGGGCCAGCCATTCACTCCTAATGAGGGCCAGCCATTACACTCCTAATGAGGGCCAGCTACACTCCTAATGAGGGCCAGCCATTCCACTCCTAATGAGGGCCAGCCATTACACTCCTAATGAGGGCCAGCCATTACACTCCTAATGAGGGCCAGCTACACTCCTAATGAGGGCCAGCTACACTCCTAATGAGGGCCAGCCATTCACTCCTAATGAGGGCCAGCCATTACACTCCTAATGAGGGCCAGCCATTCACTCCTAATGAGGGCCAGCCATTACACTCCTAATGAGGGCCAGCCATTCACTCCTAATGAGGGCCAGCCATTCACTCCTAATGAGGGCCAGCCATTACACTCCTAATGAGGGCCAGCCATTACACTCCTAATGAGGCCAGCCATTACACTCCTAATGAGGGCCAGCCATTCACTCCTAATGAGGGCCAGCCATTACACTGCTAATGAGGGCCAGCCATTACACTCCTAATGAGGGCCAGCCATTACACTCCTAATGAGGGCCAGCCATTACACTCCTAATGAGGGCCAGCCATTCCACTCCTAATGAGGGCCAGCCATTCCACTCCTAATGAGGGCCAGCCATTCCACTCCTAATGAGGGCCAGCCATTCCACTCCTAATGAGGGCCAGCCATTCACTCCTAATGAGGGCCAGCCATTCACTCCTAATGAGGGCCAGCCATTACACTCCTAATGAGGGCCAGCTACACTCCTAATGAGGGCCAGCCATTCCACTCCTAATGAGGGCCAGCCATTACACTCCTAATGAGGGCCAGCCATTACACTCCTAATGAGGGCCAGCTACACTCCTAATGAGGGCCAGCTACACTCCTAATGAGGGCCAGCCATTCACTCCTAATGAGGGCCAGCCATTCACTCCTAATGAGGGCCAGCCATTCCACTCCTAATGAGGGCCAGCCATTACACTCCTAATGAGGGCCAGCCATTACACTCCTAATGAGGGCCAGCCATTCACTCCTAATGAGGGCCAGCCATTCACTCCTAATGAGGGCCAGCCATTACACTCCTAATGAGGGCCAGCCATTCACTCCTAATGAGGGCCAGCCATTCACTCCTAATGAGGGCCAGCCATTACACTCCTAATGAGGGCCAGCCATTACACTCCTAATGAGGCCAGCCATTACACTCCTAATGAGGGCCAGCCATTCACTCCTAATGAGGGCCAGCCATTACACTCCTAATGAGGGCCAGCCATTCCACTCCTAATGAGGGCCAGCCATTCCACTCCTAATGAGGGCCAGCCATTACACTCCTAATGAGGGCCAGCCATTACACTCCTAATGAGGGCCAGCCATTCACTCCTAATGAGGGCCAGCCATTCACTCCTAATGAGGGCCAGCCATTCACTCCTAATGAGGGCCAGCCATTAGGAGCTTGTGATTTGGACGGCGTTGTTTTCCCACGAGTCGTATTGCAGATTATTGACAGCTAATGTCCCTGGATGTCAGCGGGGTCATCCCTATGTTCCCCGGGTCCTATGTTCCCCGTTTTTCCCAAATGGTGTCCACCCGCTATGCCGACCACCCGCAATGCCGACCTTAGGTTTAGGCGTGGGGGTGGGAGAGGTTAGGTTTTGGGTTAGGGTCTGGGGGAGGTTAGGTTTAGGCATGGGGGGAGGTTAGGTTTGGCGTGGGGGCTGGGAGAGGTTAGTGAAAAACGGGGAATATAGAACCCGGGGAACATAGAACCCGGGGAACATAGACATGATGTCAGCCAGAGCCCTCCTGACCCAACAGCAACTGATGGTCATCTGTTATGAATGTCAGCGTGCCTTAGTTTAGAAACTGGCCATTTGCCCACATGTCTGTTCTCTCTTTTCTTCCCTGGGTTTGTTTGTAAGAACATGCCTTCCTTTTGAGAGAAGCTTCTTCTCCAATTTCCCATTTTGGTCTATTTCCCATTTGGTCGACACACCAGTTTTGAGTGCCAGTGAGCTTTTTCCACTCTTTTCTCATCTAATCAGCAATAATTAATTAATAAATGTGAAATAGCTCTATATTCTGACAGCAATCACTGATATAGTGTTTTGTCAGTAACCTCGGTCTCCCACTCGCTCCGCTTTGTGGTAAACAGAAGAGAAACTTTGTAGTATCCCATCCAGAGAACTCCACATAGAGGATTGAGTCAACATGGTTCTTATTCACAAGTAGTCAAATACTGATGTTTTGGGTTGGTGTTCTGGATGGACCAGCAACCCAGAACATCAGTATTTGACTACTTAGGAATGAGAACCGTGTTGACTCAATCCTTCGTCCAGAATCGCTTTAAATCTTCGAAATGTGATGAATATTAAACAATATTAGATTTTTCGACAGAAGAACTCTCACACCCAGTGAAAGCGCTTGACACAAAACTTTAGGACAGTGTTGTTCACAACATTTTCTATTAACGAGATATTTAGTCTGCCTTTCATGCTGAATCAGCAATGCCACTATGACTTCCAGAGAAACTGAAAATGCTGTTGGCACCTATTTTTTTTTAACGTTTGATGAAAATGACATGCAACCAAGCGATTTGATGCAATGCCTGTGTCGGTGCAATTTCGGCTCGGCTACAAAAACGGCTCGGGCACGCATTGTGATTGGCTGTACGTCGGTGGTGGAATTAAGGTGGGCAAAATGGCCGACAGCTTTAGATTAGTTAACAAGCTAACGCTAAGCTAATGATGTTATCAGACATGATAAACATACAAAATATATGAATCAGGGTTAGGGTTAGGATTAGGGGTTAAGGTTAGACCCCGTTGTGGACCCGGAGCTGAGCACTTCCAGCGGGGCGAGCCAAATCTGTAGGCCGACTAGATCCTATGCCTACACCTGCACCTGATCAGACCCAATGTATTCTCCAAGTGCTCTCTCACCAAAATGCCATGCGATACAAAATAGACAGTCAACGGGTTCATGTCATGTACTTTCTAGATGCAGTCTGACTTCAGGTTACACAGTATATTAATCTGGTGACTGTCACGGTTGGATTGGTTAGACGCCATGTTTGACATATGTTTGAGCGGATGATTGGCTGAGACCTGATTTGAGGGGCGGGCCTACCTAGCTCAGGGGTCATTTCCAGCAGGAAGCAGGAAGTGTGCGAGCGAGTGGGGTGCTTGAGAGCTTGGCAGAATGCCACGCGGGCGCCGACCTATGCTGGACCCCAAACCGAAGATAAGGGCCTAACTAATGAACTATTGACTGTGTAACCGTGAACGCGAACCCCGTAGATGTTCTTCAGTGTTTGTTACGTGTGCTAGTCATCCATCAGGTTGCTTCGGCAGCCGCCCTTCTTGCGTTATGGAGCGTCGCACAACAGCCGAACTGAGCGAACTGTCGGGATCCTGGAAAGCTATAGGCTACAGGAAGGAGCGCTTTCCCGTGTGCTGTGCCCAGTGAATCAACCGGTGCTGAGGAGAGACGACCAGGCCACCTGGGGGAATGCAAGCACGCACTTGAATGGAGGTACAGTATGTGCCCTGCCCTCATTGCTAAGTCGTGTTTATGTATGCTAACGTTCGCTCAAACAAGCTTTGTTGTTAATTGTCCAGCTAACCAGCCGGTGGCCCTTGAGACCTAGACAACGCCGCCAAGTTTAATAATAATATCTTAACTATCCACTAGCCGGGGCACCGTGACATGACATCTGTTGCTCATTTATTGATATTGGTTGTTAAGTCTGTTTCTCACAGGGGCAGGACAGAGGTTAGCAAATGACAGGAGAATGATTCACACTGTTACCAGCAGTGACGGCAATGCTTTCCCCATTTGGGAAATAGCATTCTGTAGGCCTTTTGTACATTGTTGTTGGTTAAAGGTATTATTGTGTGGACAATACATACAAATTGACTGCAGTAAATATATAATACATGGTGTGTCATTGTATTTATGCATTGCATACAGTATTACTTCTTACTCTGGGGGGGAGAGAGAGTCCATGCCATACAATATGCATGGATGTAATTCATAGTGAGTAAGGACTCATTGATATTTCACTCAAGTCAGTAAATTCCTCAGAGACCCCACAGTGCCCCCCGCCCCCCTCTCACCGGCGCCCCCTGTGTGTGAAGTGTGTCCGTCAGCAGGCTTCTCACACGTCATCATTCGTCTTGCATCTTGACAGCCAATCAATCAAGCGGCGGCCGCCAGGATCGAGCCGGAACCCTTCTCCCTGGGGACGGCCGTTGCCATGGTAACTGTGCGAGCTGTGCGACCCACCGACAAGCCTGGAGAATGCAATGTTGTTGTCTTGTTTCTCCTGAGAAAACAGCAACTTTGTGTCAGTTCGGCTGTCTCTCTCTCTCTTCGCCCTCCCCCCCCCCCCCCCAGTTCGGCTGTCTCTCTCTCTCTTCGCCCCCCCCCCCCCCCCCCCCCCCTCCCCCCTCCTCCCCCCGTGTAGAGGAGTAGATCCACCTCTTGACCTGGCTTACCGCCCCCGGGGCTTGTGGGTAGCATGATGCCACAGGTGTGTCAGGGTAACAAGACTGATTAGTTGTCAGTCAGGATAGTCTCCTACACTCGTTTTCCCAATGCGGCCTGCACTATCTACACTGTACTGCAGCACTCTGACCTCAGAGTGGGCAGAGTTAGAAGGGGTTTCAAATCAAGAGATTGATAGATTTGATAAGGGATGTTCATAATAACACTTTTTCACTTTGATAGTAAACTGTTACTGCTACTATTAACATTTCAGGAAAGTAGTTATTTGTGTTGCATTACATTTCCTCCCCAGTGCGGCAGGGTGCGACGCACTCTCGTAGAGCAGAGATGATGTAGTCCGTCTTTTACGCGGCGCCTACTTGCTATTTTCACTTGACGTCCCCTTTTCTCTGTGAGTAATTAACGAGCGGGTTTGGGCGCAGGCAGTGACAGGAGGTCCGCCGAGATAGCCAGCGGTCTAATTAGAGGCACATATCTCCATCCTGTTCTATAAAAACACCCGTCTTCCAAGCTGTGATTTAAGCATCCTGCTGCCGAGCGGCCGTTTAATGGCAGTACGGAGCTTCACAGGGACGCGAGCAGCCGAAAACAACACTCGAGAGACCAAACGTGTTTATTCACTTCAGCGCCATGTCTGAAATGATGATTAATGGCCTCGGCAGAGGAGAGGAGAGTCGTCGTGGAAAAAGCACGGAGCGATGGCGAACAACAAATGTGGGGCAGCACACGGGCAAGGTTAGGGTGGATGGTTAATCACGTCGGTTCGCGTGGATGCAGGGTACAGCTGATCTCCTTCAGCAGCCACTTTTTTTTTTAAAGAATATTTATGCGTTTTCATTTATACCCTCCAGGCTGTTGTCAAGGAAGCGCTATACGAACTGATTCATTACGCTCGAGGATCATGTCTACTCGGCTCCAACACACTATATTATACCAGCTTATCAGCACCTATAGGCTTGTCCATGTTGAACATTGCTACAGCCAACTGCCAATCTGTACTGTAGTATAGTATAGGCTCCTGGTGTGTTGAGGGAGAGGGGCAGCCTGCTGACAAATGGCCTGGAGCACAGATCCAAGGAGAGAGTCCTGTCCTGTCAGAGTCAGTCAGCACTGTGCTGCTGCAGCAAATCTGAAGGGGGGGACACGGAGAGGTCAAAAGAGAGATAGATAGAGATTCTGAAATACAGAGGCAGGCAGGCAGACAGAAGGACAGAGAGATAGAGATTCTGAAATACAGAGACAGGCAGAGAGACAGAAGGACAGACAGGACAGAGAGATAGAGATTCTGAAATACAGAGGCCGGCAGGCAGGCAGACAGACAGAAGGACAGACAGGACAGAGAGATAGAGAGAGATTCTGAAATACAGAGGCAGGCAGGCAGGCAGGCAGGCAGACAGACAGAAGGACAGAGAGATAGATATTCTGAAATACAGAGACAGGCAGACAGACAGAAGGACAGACAGGACAGAGAGATATTCTGAAATACAGAGGCAGGCAGACGGACAGAGAGGACAGAGAGATAGAGAGAAATTCTGAAATACAGAGGCAGGCAGACAGACAGACAGAAGGACAGACAGGACAGAGATATTCTGAAATACAGAGGCAGGCAGACAGACAGATGGACAGACAGGACAGAGAGATAGAGAGAGATTCTGAAATACAGAGGCAGGCAGACAGAAGGACAGAAGGACAGACAGGACAGAGAGATAGAGAGAGATTCTGAAATACAGAGGCAGGCAGACAGACAGCTGGACAGACAGGACAGAGAGATTCTGAAATACAGAGGCAGGCAGACAGAAGGACAGAAGGACAGACAGGACAGAGAGATAGAGAGAGATTCTGAAATACAGAGGCAGGCAGACAGACAGAAGGACAGAGAGGACAGAGAGATATTCTGAAATACAGAGGCAGGCAGACAGACAGAAGGACAGAGAGATAGAGAGAGATTCTGAAATACAGAGGCAGGTAGGCAGACAGAAGGACAGAGAGATATTCTGAAATACAGAGGCAGGCAGATGGACAGAGAGGACAGAGAGATATTCTGAAATACAGAGGCAGGCAGACAGACAGAAGGACAGACAGGACAGAGATATAGAGAGGGACTGCAGCCAGGGAATGAGGCTCAAAAGTATCAAAAAGTCTTAAAGGGCCAGTATGTAAGTAAATATGTTTACTGCTCCGTTGCACGAAATGACTCTAATATATCTGCAGAGGCTTGACAGGGTTATTGATCAATATGACTCAACGATTACTCCGCCAAGTGCTAAGATTTCTGGCTTTCAAAAGTCACTTTCAGGCCCGCACTCTGTCTTGGAGCTAAATCTGTCCGCCCACCTGAGTTTTAGGATACTCTCAAACCCCCCCTCCACCTCCACCTCCCCTGTCCCTCCTATTCAAGGCCTTAGAAGAAGGTACTAGGATGTCTTATACATAGATTAATACGAGCGCTTACTTCTTCTCAGCACGTCAGCTACATTTGCAATTAGGGTTTATTTTGACGCAGCTGTAAAATTAGATGCTGGTCATGATAGGTCCTTTGAAAAAAGAAGAGGAGTGAAGACCGCACACTTCTCTCTCGTATTTAAAAACTATTTAATTGGACTACTTCACAAACATGCTTTCAGCAACCACCTTCTTCAGGGTGTGATAGATCCTTAAACACTTGGTGATGTCTAGTCAAGGAAGATTAGAAAAATAAGGCGAATAACAAAAGAAGACAAATGCTATGAATGCAGCCGTTTCACCAAAGCATGTGAATGGGACCAGCAGTAGTGTCGGCTTTAGTTTCTCCTGATTTATGACTTGCACTTCCAGTTGGTCCCAGTAAATTGGCCAATGTTTGGGGGGAGAGAGAGAGGAGAGGAGAGGAGAGGAGAGAGAGAGGAGAGAGGAGAGGAGAGGAGAGAGGAGAGGAGAGGAGAGGAGAGGAGAGGAGAGGAGAGGAGAGGAGAGGAGAGGAGAGGAGAGGAGAGGAGAGGAGAGGAGAGGAGAGGAGAGGGGAGGAGAGGGGATCACATCCTCCATGGAATAAGTATTGACAAGAACTGTCCGACCATCTCCTCAGACAGGCAGTGAGAAGGCTCCAGTTGCCAAGGGCTTGATATAGAATGCAGGCGAGGAAACATTATTTATGCATTGTTCCAGGCACAGAAAACAGCTTGAATACTCAATGTGAATGGAATATACTGTACAAACTTTATCTGCGGGGGGGGGGGGGGGGGGGGAGTCGGGGGAGGGGGTCTGGTGCTTAAATAGACTCCAAAAATCTCGCAAGTCCACAGGTTTTGCTACAGACATTTCATCAATCCATGTCCAATTGTGGTTTTGAAAAACGCTGACCGTCGATGTGTCTCTCCGCGGGTTATGCAACGAGACAAATTCCTAATTACACAGTGTCGAATATGGAGATTGAATGCTCTAAATGCTGGAATGCTGGAAAAAATCCTGGATTTAAGGTGAATCACACAGCACTCCAACCAGAGGGAAATATATAGGATGCTCAGTGAGAAAGACAGCCCATGGTGTTTTACACACTGCCTTAGAGTGAGCCATCTGTAAAGTCAATGAATGTGCTGGGGGTTAACCAGTGTGCAATTGAAAAGCCATCCGCACAGGCGTGATTTACAATCTAATTGGTTGATCATTCAGGTCAAAACTGCTGAGTCTGGTTATGATCCAGGCAGAGCGAGAGAGCGATCGCGAGAGAGAGGCAGCACAAAGGAGACGTGACGCTCGCCGCGAGAGGGAAAGGAAGTTTCTTAATTATCCCGTAACGCCATGTGTGTGAGGGTGGTTGGTTTTGATCCGGGGAGTATTAGCAGAATGAATGAATGCGGGTGAGGCAGAGGATAGATAGATGCTGCTGCCAAGAGAAACACAGCATTTACAGGCGTTTTTTTTTTACCTGGAGTTTTCTTTATGTACTTAATACTGTAGGCTACTCGTTGTTAGTGTGTTTGCTTTAGGATTGATAGAAATGTCCATGTTCTTAAATGAGTACATGCTGAAATGTAACTAGCACTTGTAGTTGTAGTTTACAAAGTGTGAGAAATATCCCCCCCCTTATCTTACTTTTTATTCTACCCAGCTGTCTGCGCACTGGTGACCCACTGGGGCGATCCCTCGTGTCCAAAATCACCACAGTGGATCAGTACCATAAGTCCTTGAGCAAGGCTCTGAATCCCTCCCAGCTCTAGCAGTGTAGTCTCGGCTCCCAGATGTTGAGAACTGAGTCTACTAGCAGTGCTGCTGATCTGTAGCTGAGCCTGAGGTGGGAAGTGTCAAACAAAACAAGGAAAATGTGAAATGTTCCTTTGGGTATCAAGAAAAGCGTAATACAATATAATCCAGGGGCCTTTCTGCTTCGTTAGATGACGGAGGCAGAGGGAGGTGGGCAAAATACAACAAGGAGTCAGATTTAAACCCATGATGTGTGGAGTGCACGGCACTCTGCATTACCAATCATTTCAGTGTAAACATGCCACAGTCGAATTCCACATTCGAGATTTGCTTCAACAGCCTGGAGCGTTGGCGGTGTGGAAAGATCTACCTGGGCCTGGGGTACAGTGTGCTACTGAAGCGGTACATGTGGGGAAAACGTGTACAGCCCCTTTGCAGCAACATCATAGTTGCAAGGGTGTGTTTTATAATTGGGGGGGAAAAGCCAGAAGAAATAATGCAAGCATAAGTCCTTTCTCTCCTTCGAACAGATATGTATGCACGCGGGGACACACATACTGTACATTGGTGTGTCCCTCTTGGCTGGCGCTGGAGCCCTGATAGGGAGAATAGATGGCTGCAGTATTGCACTGTCAGAGGTGTGTGACAGATATTAATGTCACGCAGGAGCATGATAAATGGAATTCCTTTATGATATCTGCGTCTGGCAGAGCCCGGAGCTGCTCACTCGACCTTTAATGAGCTCTGCGAGCATTCGTATCCGCTGGCAGCCCTTCCTTAGCGGCCTCTTTGCCTAAAAACGCTGTGACGAGCAGGAAGTAGGAAGTCGATGACATCACCTTGTACCCGCCGTCCGCCGATGACATCACCGGGACGCCTTGTACCCCGCCGCGATAACAAAGCCTGGAGTAAATGAGGATGTTGTTGTACAATTTTCTGTGATTGCGAATGAAAATGTTTTGTGCTTGTGGGAGTTATGCATGCACACATACAGTGCACACACGCACGCACGCACGCGCACACACACACACACACACACACACACACACACACACACACACACACACACACACACACACACACACACACACACACACACACACGTTATAGAATAAGTTGGTTATATGGATAAAACATGGCACAATCCCTCCCAGGGTTAGGAGTTCAGATCCCAGGGGACACCCACACTCAAACTATTATGCCCTCACTTAACTGGGTGCTTTGGATAAAAGCATGCACCGAATGACAGATTTGATTCTATTACCTTGGTCTGACTTTGAGGCTGTTTGATGGCAGGAACATCCCGTATGAAAGCTAGATAGAGATAGAGAGCTCTGATAAAAAGGATGATGGCACTCATTCTTTTATTAGACCCTTAGATGAATATCGTCACATTTATGTTCATAAATCTCTGTCCCTCGATCTCTCTCATCACTCCGTGTGATATCGATTCTGGGACATTTTCAAACCATTTTCTCCATCATCCATTTGACTTCTAAAGGTGAAGAGAGAGTTCTGAAACAGTGTTTGGCGCTACACTCGATCTGCTGTATGTTGTCTCTGCTGATTACTGATTACCTGTCCCATAAAAAAGTAATTAGTGAAAAACCGCAATTATCAGCTAGTAGCTACTGATTACTATGCATTAGTATCTCTGAATATATAATATTATTCTGTGAGAGTAAAACCCTCAGTACAGGGCTTACATTACTAACCTGGTTTAACACATGCATACTAATATAGCCAAAACTTTTGTTAATATATTGATTAAAAAAAAAACGAATTACCTTTTCAAAGAGCCCTTTCAAACTAATAGCAGGCAAAAAGGCTTTGGTCTTATTCAATTCATGAATATTCATTTAAAGAAAGCATTATACTGTAGTCATTTGATTTGCTATGCACTTTGATGGTTGACTGATTAAATTCAAATAATGTTGCTTAATCAAAAGGCATATTGCTTCTTTCAGCCTTAACCAGATTAAATAAAGTGACAAGAGTAAAAGGCATATACTGTAGCAAGACATCACAATACTTGTGCTACCACATAAGGCACAGAAAGACATTAAAACACTATTCCTGCTTTGATTTCAGACTGCCTTTATACAAAGTGACTTATAATACTGTAAATCTGAGGTCAGAAAACCACCAGATTGTTATTCATTCGCTTTTCCCACCTACAGACCTAGCACTACATTTATTTTCCTTGAGTCATGCCAAAAGTCATGAATCATAAGTAAGTCATAATGTGTGTTATGGTAATGTAAATGTTAACAAGCAACTCATGTCTTAGTGGCATTTTTGCTCTATATCATTGTGCTGGTCCCTGTTTCCATTCTATCTGTGTGTGCAGTAAAAGCAGTAATATCACGACTCTCGCTTGCACCCTGCAGTTTTACAGTAAAACTGTGCTGACACCTAGTGGTGCAAATGGTTACCAGCCGCTGTGCTGAATCTCATTCACCCTCATGTATGTAATTGATGCCTATAAGGAGATGATATTATCTCCTTTGTCCCCTCTAGAGATAACTGCAGGTTATGCTGTAACTAGTGCTTCATAATCCTCCAGATTGGCTGGCCTAACACCACCAGCAACAAGGAACTGTGGCAACGAAGAAAGCAACAGCCAGCAGTGGAAGAGATTCTCCAATGGTGTTGGAGATGGGTGGGACACACACGCCGTAAACCAGCCTCAAACATCACAAGGCAATCCCTCAAAGTGGAACCCCCAAGGGAAAAGGAAGAAGGTCGATCACAAAACACCTGGCACTTGGATGTAGATCCCAAGAGCATGGGCCACACCTGGACCAGGAAACACCTGGCGCAGAGACTTGGATGCAGATCCGAAGAGCATGGGCCACACCTGGGGCTGGCTCAGGACCCGGATGCTTGGAGAATCCTTGTTGATGGCATATGCCACAGGAGGGCTGATAGGCATAAATAAGTTAAGATTCTCTCTCTCTCTCCTTTTACAAGTTTCTATAATTTCCACTTCATTTGATTGTGATCAGACAGTTGGGACAGTAGGACCCAGCCAGCTTTGCAAGCCTTAGACTGACGATTAATGTCTGAGTCAATTCAACTACTGTGCTTATAGTAGGTGTATCTGTGTATAAGATGTTTTACAGTATACTGTAGTAATGTAGTAACTACAGCATGATATTTGGCCAGTGCAAGCGGGCCCTATATCTGGCTTTGTCCAGTCCAATTTGCGTGCCGATTTGAGTGCCGATGCTCGTGAACGCTTTATTGCGCTGGTCGTATGCTAGGTCCTGACCTAGCCTTGTACTGTGGACAGTGCAACAGTAGGGAAATATACATTATAGGTAGATTCTGCCCCTTCCAGAATGGTTTGGCTGTCATCAACGGATTTAAAAGGTGAGAGTGTACTTGTTGTATTACTCAGTGACATGTTTCAAGGAACAAGCGCAAACCTTTAAGCCCATGGTGCACTGTCGTGCCCCGCCTTCCTTGACTTTCTGACTTTTCCAGCTTATGACCCCGGCGGGGCCTGCTGGCCCACCGCCGTGGGAAGAACACATTTTGAGGTTATGAACATAAACACATTTTTCCCATATGTTGAAAAACTGGTTGGTAAATGGTATGGCCGACAGTCACAACACTATTCAAGTAAGATTAAATTAGCGAGTCTGAGTAATATAGTGAATTATAGTGCTGACTATTTTTAACAGGTAAACTGTAACAGATCACTTCTTAGATAACCATGCCTAGTCATGTTATAGCACCCAGGGGTGGCTGTTCTACAGCTGACCTATGACCTCCCTGTGGAGTGGTGCAAGAAAAGCACAGACATCAGTGGATGTAACCCAATGGCGTTCAGTCAGTGGTCCAGTGGACTAGAGCACACACCATGCATTTTGTAGATTCCTAGTTTATTGGTTTACATTGCCCTTTATAGATTGAGCAAGTCATGGAGTCCCAGTCAAAAACATTAATATAATTTAAGAGAAGCATATATGAATCTGAAAATAAGGCAGTTTTCCTAAATTTATGAAGAAACATTTGAAAACGCAATTTTTTCTACATCTCTCTCACTCTAAAAACACGTCACAAGGCACAGTGGTGATGATATTGTGAAGATAATGGGAAGAACAGTGAGTAATAATAAGCGGCACAAGAGGGCGCTGCAGTTCTACCACTGATTTGGTCTGTCATTTCCCCAACTGAGCCTCAAGTACTGTACTAGCCTACTCAATATAAACAAAGGACTGTTTTGGGGTCTTTGTAATTATGGGCCTGTGCCAAGTTACACATCTTAAAATGTGTGAGTTTGTTGCTCATACCATCGTAAAGTGCTTATAACTGCTCAGGCAATTTGGGCCATCTCACCATATAGTCTGAGTAACAAATACCCTTCATAGAAGAAATACCCAGCGTTAAGAATACTGTGAGCGGCATGAAGATGGCTTGATGTGCCGGAGGTCAGTAAAGTACACAACTATTTCCCTTCTGCAGGATCTTAACACCTGCATATCTGTAAAATCATCCACTTCCTGTGTGCGCCCTCTATCACTCGCCCCTCCGCTTTTATTGTTCATCTCTGATGTGCGGCGGCGTGCGTCCGAGAATGTCTCTGTGCTGACTGCTGACGCGTGATTGGCAGAGCCCCCCTGCGGCGCCGTCTCCTGCAGGAAGTAGGCATTTCTGCCTGGGTTCTCGTCGTCCTCTGTGACCCCGCTGTCAAACATGTGCATATTTACAGGCAGGGGAGCGACGGGAGAGACACTTTAAATTCAGGTGGAAGCTGAGCTTAATGGCTGCATTGCAGGGACAGGGATGTCTGCTGATTTGTGCTTGATCGTATTAGGACGGCATAGGGAACGTAGACATCATTAGTAGGAGAATAAGCATGGCGGCTTGCTGGAGGAAACGCGGGGTAAGGAGGTCTTGGATTCAGTGATAAAAAAGTGCTAGAGTTCCGTCGGCCCCCTTTAGGAACCTGCAGCTGGCCTTCAGATTCAAGGAGTCAAGCGTAATGGCCGGTGTGCAAGAGGAAGCGCTCTTCTGATTGGCTACTGTCTTCCATATGGAGTTCACAATGTGCTGTATCAATCTGTGAGTCAGAAAACCAATTGCATCTATCATCACAGCTCAAAACATTCTCAAGCCCCTCCCACACGTGATCCGCAGTAAAAGAGCTCTGCACCCGCTGTGCACTTGTTTTCCTGCCTCCCAAATACAGTATGCGGCAGTGCTACCCTTGGCATCGTGCACTGTGCTCAAAGCTGTGTTCAAAGTTCAAATTGTGAATACGTTCATTGCCGCGCCGTTGGTATAGCCAACTAAAGCAACTAAAACAACTTGGTTGGGTTTAGGCAACTAAAGCAATTTGGTTTGGGTTGGGGTTAAAACCCAAAATAAAAACATGAATAAAAACATCTCTGTTCTCTCTCCCTCTCCCTCCTGGATTCCTGCTAACACCTTCTCCCTTTTCCCAATCACCTAAGCAGGGGCACCTGGACTTAATTGGTCCCTGAGCTTAAGTAGGACTGGAAGAGCAGAGTGGCAGAGCTCATACACACCTCACAGCAGCGCCGGTAGAGGAACCTTTCTCCCTAGAGTAATTACCCCCCAACACCACCTTGCCCCCCTCCCCAACTTTGCCCCCCCCCCCCACACACACACCCTAGCCACTAACTAACCCTATTCACCTCCTGATATGCTCCCGGGTGAACTGCATCTGCCTAGAACTTGTTCAGACTCAAATCATGGGTCCAAATTGCCTAGAAGAAGGCCATCATGGTCCCTTTCTTCTGAGCCAAAGGAGGGTCCATCCTGCCACTCCTCATCCGCAGAACAGAGGAAAGGGCCCGGGCGCTGGAGGCAGGCGGGTAAATATTTGTTTTGTGGTCTCTCTGTTGAGCCCCCAGACCTCTGTGTGCCTCTTAAGAAAACTTTCTCCCGCACGGGAGCAACCAGCGCAAACAATCCCACAACGCGCCGTCTGGCTCGCCGAGGACCCTCGTGTGTTTGTTTGCTCAGACGCCCGCCATGACAGACGGAGGAAAATAGAGAGGGAAGAAAACAGGAGAGAGAGAGAGAGAGACAGAACAAGAGTTGGAGGAGGAGGTCAGGCTGTTCCATGAGCTAGAGGACTGGAGGAGGACTACATCACAGATGGTGCGCCTATCCTATTCCCAAAAGCCCCTTTCCCCACAGACCGGTGTCAAACACTATTTAAAACTAATTCTTTGCATATTTTGTAACCTGCTTGGAGTACGGAGCTGATCCACAGTGGAGCCTGAAAGTTTAGACGATAACAGGAGAGTGTGTGTCAGTTAAGGATGCCGGACAGTCACTGACTTTGGACACCATCTGAAGTTTCGTCGTGTGGTCAAAACTTCTCGCTCCAAGTAACACAAACGCTAAGAAACGCTTAGAAATACTATTTGAAGTCCCTGTGCCTTACGCTGCAGAGGATCGGTGTCCCCTCACACTTTACGATCCTGAAGCTCTCAGTGTGTCTGGAGGAAAACAAACCTCTCCTCCATCTCTTTAGTTGCATGTGTTACATCGGTGTGATGGAAGACGTACGCTTCGGCTACTCTTGGCATAAGCTTGTCTCGATGTGTATTCCCACCCCATAACTGCCCATCTGTTTGTGTTTGTGTGCGTGTGCGTGTGTGCGTGTGTGTGTGTGTGTGTGTGTGTGTGTGTGCGTACGCCCCTCCCCTCCCCTCGGCTGGGCTCATTTTGTTGTGTGGGGTTTGAAGGAGCAGATCAGAGGATGCTGTAGAGGATCACTGAGCACTGGGGGGAGATTAGCTGCCTCACAGAGGAATCAAACTGACCTGGGAGGCATGCCATCAGAAGGACAGATGGATAAGAACTATTGACCTTTGACCTGCATCACAATCTCACTAACTCATGCTAATGCACATGCAAATGGGTACAAATGCACCTCTCTGTTGATCTATTTCTCTCTTGATCCCTTCTTCCTCACCATATACATTAGGGCTGATATTGACCGAAATAACCCAGTGCTTAGTATCGAAACTTCTCCAGTCAAACAATACCTGCAGAATTCGATCCTTTTTGTACACAGATCTAGGAAAAAAAAGATAATTTATATGGTTTTGCTTGCAGCCAATCACCGCAAGCGTTCTTCGATTTAATGTGAGGTGTGATTGGCCCACTACTGCAGCAACTACAACCCATACAGCCTGTGGTGTATGTGACGGAGTTGGCAGTTCAGCCTGTCGAGATGCCAACAAAACATTCAGAAGTATGGCTATACGACACAAAAAGCTATCAAATGAAGTAGCCTACTCTATTGGTATCGGTGTCACTTTAGGGTACTGGTACTGGTATCGTAATTTTTTAAACGATACCCAGCCCTAGTATACATGCATGTAGACACATATATACACACAAATACACATACTCTCTACACGCACACACATTCTCCCTTGTGGCGTGCCCTCATGGTGGTCGGTTGCACTTCTAAAGGCTTAATCTGTCGGTCCCACCTCCCTGGTTAAGAGAACAAAGACCCCTCTCCCCTGACACAAAGGCAGCTCACACACCCCTACACACACGTCCCGCTGCAGCCCTAGACGGACCACCCATCCTTGAAGACCAGCGCCTCACACGGCGGCCGGGCCACGTATCAATGAGCCAGAGAGAGAGAGTGGCCAGCCACTCTTCCTCCTCTTCCAGACATTAAAGTGAAGCCGTGCTCCCGTTTTCCCAAGAGCGGGAAGTCCACACACACACACACACACACACACACACACACACTTTGTCATTTCGTCTTTGTGGTGGAAAGAGCGAGGGACACCGTGTGGAGGGGATGGAAGTGAAGTGAGGAGGTCCAGGGCAGGTTTTGATCTGAGGGTTGTGGAGCTATGCGGTGGATTAGAATGTTTCACCACTGACCAGACAGAATAGGATCAGATAACAGCTCTTTATTGCATTACAGAGCAGCTGCTCACAACAACCACTTTATCTTGAAAGCCAATACAATGGGGAGACTTACGATCTTTTAGCATTACGAAGCTATTAACGTATAGCGTTTGTCATTGTATATAGAGGTTATGTTGACACGAATGAAAGATGAATGGTTGGTGTAAGTATGAAGAACACATGGTTTGAATGCCAACTAGCAGTTTATTTGCTGTTGTTCTCACAGCAGTGTCACAACGTTGCCATGGATATGAAGAGGCAGATTCAGGTCAGTCAGTCAGATGTCAGACACTTCACTCTTCTCTCAAGCTTCATTCCAGAGAAAATAATTTCCCACAAAATGTTTACTGAGCGCTATCTCTCTACTTAATGAGAGCAAAAGTGAAAACTCTATGATTGTGAGAATTCAACTTTATGAATCTTAGCTGCAAATCTTCCACACAACTCAAACAACCTTCTTCTTGTTTTCAGGGAGAACTAGTCTGTTATATGCTATTAGAAATACATATCTTATTCACAATTGGTCACAATTTGCAACCCTGCCTGATGTGAATTATAGCTGATATTTGCACAGTGTGTTTTCAAATCATTTTATAGCCTATACACAGTATACCGTATCCACTGTAGGCCTATGCTGTTTTTTCTATGAGTAGCTTTAGTGATTGAACAGCAGATCCCCTCCTGCGCCCAGGAGTTACATATTCCCATGGATAGTTCCAGTGTGCCGTCAGCCCTCACCGCTCCATCGTCTGAGTAACTGCTTTTGTTTGAGCTGAGCTTTCGTCCCGTTTACTCACAGCCTCCGCCGAGTCGCCTGCTAGATCTCCATAATCCGCAAACAATTATCATATTTGCCTCAGTGGACGACTCAGGTTTTTGTTTACTGATGCAAAATTAACAATTTACACAGCTGGGTATGTAGCAAACACCTTGGTTTGGCTGGCAACGCTCCATCTGGAATCGGAGCAGTATGGGCTGATGTTTGTGGGCGACAGCAATAAAGCAGTCATACACAAATACATAAAAGTGTCTGACGAATTGAGAAAATGTGATTTTCATTTGATTAAGTCTGACAGCAGGACATGAACATGGCAGGAAACTTCAGGACAGAAACAAAACACAAGAATTCAACACTCACTATTGACTATTTTACCAGCTAAACAGAAAATGTGACCTAAATTTGGCTGGTGGACCGTGTAATTTATTGTTTTTATTTTGACCTTTAATCATGGAGCATGAATTTCAGAATAACGAAAAAGCTCATACAGATGTTAGCTGTTTCAAAGTCCCTTTTTGCTGCCGCCTGTCATGGCAGTAAGTGCTATTCTTTGGCTGCTAGTTCAGGGAGTTTTGGTCATCGAGTTCAGTGAGTTTTGGCTGTAGAGTTCAGTGAGTTTTGGTGGTAGAGTTCAGTGAGTTTTGGTGGTAGAGTTCAGTGAGTTTTGGTGGTAGAGTTCAGTGAGTTTTGGTGGTAGAGTTCAGTGAGTTTTGGTGGTAGAGTTCAGTGAGTTTTGGCTGTAGAGTTCAGTGAGTTTTGGTGGTAGAGTTCAGTGAGTTTTGGTGGTAGAGTTCAGTGAGTTTTGGTGGTAGAGTTCAGTGAGTTTTGGCTGTAGAGTTCAGTGAGTTTTGGTGGTAGAGTTCAGTGAGTTTTGGCTGTAGAGTTTAGTGAGTTTTGGTGGTAGAGTTCAGTGAGTTTTGGTGGTAGAGTTCAGTGAGTTTTGGTGGTAGAGTTCAGTGAGTTTTGGCTGTAGAGTTCAGTGAGTTTTGGTGGTAGAGTTCAGTGAGTTTTGGTGGTAGAGTTCAGTGAGTTTTGGTGGTAGAGTTCAGTGAGTTTTGGTGGTAGAGTTCAGTGAGTTTTGGTGGTAGAGTTCAGTGAGTTTTGGTGGTAGAGTTCAGTGAGTTTTGGTGGTAGAGTTCAGTGAGTTTTGGCTGTAGAGTTTTGGCTGTAGAGTTCAGTCAGTTTTGGCTGTAGAGTTCAGTGAGTTTTGGCTGTAGAGTGATCAGACTGATACAGTACCATTGGAGTCTGTGGATTCTCAGCTTTCATGTGGCATCTCGTTGGACTCTTCCTGGTGCAAACAAACGGAAAAGAAAATCCAGCCATTACCGCGTGACCACCGCGGCAGTACTTTTGCAGCAATAGGGTATTTTGAAACAGCCAGGTAACATCTGTACTCACGTCACAATGTTTTGTCCCAAATTATTTCCCATAACACTTAGAAAGAAAGATTTCCAGAAAACATAAAAAATGGTACGTTTATAATGGCTGGAAAAGTTGAGCGATCTGGTTGAATTTTGGTTTATTTATATTCATGAGCTGACCTCTTCTGTGTCAGCTATTGCGCAATAATCACTTCCTTGTGTAAATTGTGTTAAGTGAGGCATGAGCGCAAAGGTCGTAAAACTGCCAAACCACGGAGAGAAAGTGCATGATGACTTCTCAAGCCATGCAAATAAAAACAGGCACTTTTTTTGTTTTGTTTTCCAATGTAAACACAGTGAACAAATTCAGAGGAACATCTTTGTTGTAGATTTGATTTATGATTTTTCTTTTCAATTGTTACTTCAATTATCAAGAATTTGTAGAGTCTGTTGAACATTTAGAAATTGATGTTGTTGAGGTCATTCGAAGTGTTTATGGTTATATCTGCCCTGCAATTCTGCAAACCTGAGTCAAATACTAGCTGCAAAAAAAAAAAAAAAAAAAGTAAGCATTTATCTTGATCTTTATTCATCTTCTCTAGAGTAAGAACCCTATGCAGCAAATTTCAACTATCTGGCACTGACTGTAAGTCAGCTAAAACTGATCGTATCGTATTTGCAGATGCAGTTTGGCCAGATGCACTCTTGGGAAGGGAGAGGCTTTGGATGCTGGATGTAGTGGGCAACAGGTCTGCTGATGGTGCCAACTCATAAATCTGGGTGGAAGGGTTTGGCATGCAGGCCCCAGTATCGAGCAGCAGATCCATGCTTATGCTCTGAGAGGATGTAAAAACATGCACAGCCCTGCACACACACACTCTGCTCTGCTGAGCCGCCAGTGGCTGATGACGGAGGAGAGGGAGGGAAGTGGAGGCATGGAGGGAGAGAACAGCCTGCTCACCAGATTAAAATGTCATTCTACCCAAATTCATTGCATATCACGTTTCTAGATGCGTGAATATTAACGTTATGCACGTCATAGTCTGCTATTGAAAGAGTGTGGCGAGTAACGGGTGTTGTAGCCGGAGTGAATGCAGGGCGTAAACGCTTGCCCTTCACACCAGAGGCCCGCGTTCAATTCCAGTCATGGTCACAATGTTTCCAAAGTCTACATTTCAACCGCGTCGCATTTAACGTATAGCAGCCTAATCCAAACCATAATCATATCCTTAACCAAGTTGTTTCACTTGCCTAAACATAACCCAAGTTGTTTCACTTGCCTAAACATAACCCAAGTTGTTTCACTTGCCTAAACATAACCCAAGTTGTTTCACTTGCCTAAACATAACCCAAGTTGTTAAAGCTGTTTTCAAATTAACCGCCGGTTTGTTTCAAATGTAATTTACGTTGAGAATGTAGGTTTGCAGAGACGTAAAATGCTATGTTTTAGAAACCTACTTTGCTGACGTTGTTTGACATTTCGCGTTGATATTCTATTCACCTTATGTAGAAGAGACCGTCTGGCTTGAGAGAAGTGTGAATACAAACTCTTGCAATACAATACAATAAAAATAAAAATAAATACAATCGGTAGTTCCGATTGTATTTACACTTCCTGTGACTCATAAACCTAGTCTGACTCATAATGTGAGTCAAACTAGGTTTGACCAGGTGAGTCAGACTAGTTTGAGCAGGTAAAACAGCCGGCGTTTTGAACAGGAAGTCGTGATACAATGGGTCAAGTAGGCGGGGCTTAATAAGGTGAATAGCAGCCATTATACACACCACATCAGCCCCATTCCTCCTTCTCATCCCTCCATTCTTATACGATACGATACGATACGATACAACTTTATTGTCAGCAGGCTGAAATTTATTTTGCATCCAATGGCATTCTCCGTTCAAGAGTTACACATGAAAAACATGAAGACATGAAAGTTACACATGAAAGACACAACAGACAAAGACAAGACATCCAGAACTAATCCACAGAATTACAGAAGGCAAGCAGTTCAAGAAGTTAACCTGTTCTGATTGAGCAGACCAATAGACTGGTGTACAAAAGAATTCTTCAGTTATTGCGTCTAAATTTTGGGACTCTAAAGCGTCTCCTGGAGGGCAACAGTTGGTATTCTCCATTCAGAACATGCAAGGGGTCTGAGGATATACTGGTAGCTAGTCTAAGCATGCTTTTGATTTGAGCTTCTTTAAAAGAGTGAAACACAGACTCTACAGGCTGGCCAATAATCTTAGCACAGATTTTTAACTGGCTAAAAAACTTGGTTTTCAGAGAAACCGATAGGCTGTTGAACCAAGCCGTACTACAGTACAACATAACGCTCTGAGTAACAGAGGTAAAGAAAAGTGACAGAATCTGACTACTAGCACCAAAGGATCTAAGTCTACGGAGCGAGTAAATTCGCTTCTGAATCTTCTTACAGATAAATTCTATGTGAGGGATCCATGACAGGGCAGCATCTATCATCACTCCTAAATATTTATAAGAGGATGATGATGATTATTATATTATGATGATGCCTCAGACAGAAAACACTCACTTCTTCACACGTGAACACTCGTGTGTCCTGAACGCCGCCCGTTCTTCCCTCAGGCTCTGGTGAGTCACACTCAGATCTGGCTGGTAATTGCAGCGAAGAACCCGTTCACCCCAAAGTGTTCATGACCGCTCACATTAAATGACCGGCACTTTCTCTACCTCTCCATACGTCCCTTACATCCTTTAATCCCTCCTCCCTCTCCCAGGCCTTTCGCCGTGTGATTACTTCATTATTCCGTGTGTGGATGACATTCTTCACGCTCTTAAAGTTCGCCCTCTCAGATACTATGTGTATTTCAGTGGGAACGACGTGCGGCTTTGCTGGAAAGAACTCTTTCGGAAAATGCACAAGAAATTGCATCCCAGCTAGCTGGTGACAGTGTGGTAGCATGTCATCACAGCGGCATGTGAACCCCTGTTA
This sequence comes from Poromitra crassiceps, assembly GCF_964638095.1. Lineage (NCBI taxonomy): Eukaryota > Metazoa > Chordata > Actinopteri > Beryciformes > Melamphaidae > Poromitra > Poromitra crassiceps. Next base: position 45,572,442 of record NC_139630.1, on the reverse strand, counting down.
TTTTTCAAATGGCTGCCATATTTATAGAGATGTTTTACGTCGGCCACTCGGAGAGATGGAGATGAGAGATGAGACAGGGCCCCTTTTCTCCCCCCGCATTTATATCTCTCAGTATGTCGTTGGATTATGTCAAGATGTCGGTGAATCTGCTGGGCTAATATTTTCACACCGGCAAATTACAGGGGATGTGTGAAATGACAGAATATGTCATTACCCTTGTTCAACAAGTCAGAGAGGAAGCAAGCGGAGAGACGGAGAAGAGGCTTGGTTTCGGCACAGCGCAGCTGGCTACGGGAGCTGTTCAATCCAAAAATGAGCGAAGCTTCCTGCATTTGGGTCGGATCGAGATCGCATCACGTTCTCACCACAAACGGACCGCACCGGAGTTCGTTTGGAACCGCACCGAGACCACATCTCCAAAGAGGTCTCGGTGCGGTTGTTTGGTCCGCTTCTGGTTCGATTGCTGCATTCACACCTGCCCAAACGAACCGCACCAAGGGGGAAAACGAACTCTAGTGAGATTCAACCGAATCAAACGAGATAGGTGAGAACACCCTGAGAGACACACACTCTCTCTCTCACACACACACACACACACAAAATGGCTCCTCACCGCCATGTGACCTCTAGCAGCTCTCGAGAGTTTACCCGGAAGTCCTTCTTCTAGACTTCCTCAACAACATAACCCTCTAAGCTCCACTCCCTCAGTCCGAAAACCAATCAGAAAGCCACGAGGCCGTATCCTGCCATAACAAGTCTGTCAATATGACCTCTTGCAATCTCCGCTGACCAAATGAGCTAAATATCGAGTCGCACAACCTCAATCAAGCAGCCGATGAAGGCACGTTATGTCATGAAGGCACGTTATGTCATGAAGGCACGTTATGTCATCGCACCTTAATGAAGGCACGTTATGTCATGAAGGCACATTATGTCATTGCACCTTAATGAAGGCACGTTATGTCATCGCACCTTCAAGTCCAATAATACAATAAATAGGCGGGTTGATAGGGTTGTTGATCAGTGCCAATGAGTCAATGATTACATTTCCAGGTACTGACATTCCTGGCTTGCAAAACCGTTTGAGTTTGAATTCCCAGGACAACTAAGCAAAGTCTGGGTGGGGAAAGTGAATGGCTAAGGCTCTCTATCCCCAAACAAATGTAATTTTCTCTAATGAGTGTTCTTAATGAAACAGCACAGTTTAGCAGAGCAGGAGAGGCAGTGCCTATCTGTTTAGTGCCTATCTGTTTTCCACGATTGACGTCAGAGACGGAGCGCGCTCATCACTCTATGAAGAAACCGTGTTGCCGTTATTGAGTACGCTCTCTCCTTCCTCTACTACTATCCTGGAGCTACCATGTGAGGCACTTTTTCCTGCAGCCAGTCAGTGAACCAAAGCAGAACTCAGGTATGGAATTAATCTGTGCCCGGGTACTGCAGCGGTAGATTCCCTGCCTACCAACACGAGGGCCGCTGGCTCGAGCCCCTGTGTTACCTCCGGCTTGGTCGGGCGTCCATACAGGCACAATTGGCTGAGTCTGCGGGTGGGAAGCCGGATTAAGGGTATGTGTCCTGGTCGCTGCATTAGCGCCTCCTCTGGTGGATTGGGGCGCCTGTTCGTGGGAGATGGGAACTGGGGGGGAATAGTGTGATGATCCTCCCACTACATCGCTATGCCCTGCCGGTGAAACTCCTCGTTGTCAGGTGTAAAGAAGCGGCTGGCGACTGTACATGTATCAGAGGAAGCATGTGCTAGATTGGCAGAGGGGCTGGAACAATGACCGGGACAGCCTAGCAGGTGGAATTGGCCAAGTACAATTGGGGAGAAAACACGAGTGGTGGTGGTGGCGGGGGGTAAAAAAAAACTTGATCAAAAAAGGTATGAAATTCATGTGTACAAATGTGCGGCATAGCAGGAAAGGAGGATGCATTCTCAGCAAAACCTTCTCTGGATAAATAACGGTTTAAAAAAGAATCTTGGCAGAGATACATGCTGTTTACCATGACTTCCAACACACATACACACACACACACACAGATTCTTGGCTGAGTCTGCACCCTGTGAGATTGCAGGATTGATTGTGGAGGCCTGTGTGGGTGTTTGCTGTAAATATATGCTTGTCTCCTTCGTCATCACAGTCACTTTTCAACCCAGACCGATTCAAAACGCTCTTTCCAGGAGGACAGTCTGTTATTTTCTGACCCAATTGAAGGGTTGGCATGCATTTCCTTGTTGCATTCCAGGATAAAAAGAGGTGACACTGACGTCCCCATGACCCTCCATGTCTGTCTGTGAAATGGAGCATGCCAACGCGGGACCACACGGCTCCGTCTTCTCCTCCAAGAACTCTGTGTTTGCTATTGTATGCACACGTATTTGCATTCCATTATTTGTGTGGGATTTTTGAGTTGATATGGCCGATGTTAATAGTAACTAGCCACTGCCAGCTTCTGTTCTCTGTGTCGGCATCTGGATATCCGTCCTGTTGTTTTATCTCTCTGAGGTCATTTCTCTCTCTCTCTCGCTTCGTAGTTCAGCATTTGCATCACTTTTAGCTTAAGGACACAGAGTTTTGAATACGACATGCTAAATTACCTTAGCTTTATGTTCCAAATAAAAACAGACATGCTCTAATAATGAACCTGGCTTGAGACAAGTGAGATCAATGACTTGTCTCCTAGTGTTGATGTCGGCTATGAATTAACCCTGAAAGGCTCAGACAGCTTGTCAGTACGACTGTTCATTCTTTATGAGCTGCCACAAAGCAGTTTAACACTGACATGGATGCACTCATAAAACACTCTACATCTCATTGATAGATATAACTAAGTATTATTATGCTTGCAACCACTTTCCACAAATGTCTTTTCACAAAGATGAATTATTGTGACAGGGAATATCTCCCTGACCACATCTCACATTAAGGGAATCCCCACAACACTGTAATCATAACTAGCTACAAAGCTATACTGGCATTTTAGCATTTCAAGAACTTAATTATATGGAGTTGAAAAGTAGTGAGATGAGCATATCAAGCTTCTTCAGATGTGAAAATGACAAAAACAGTTAGTCAATGGTTGCATCCACATTTTGTGCGGTGAGCATGACTCAGATGAACTCAAAACTCAGATTACATGTTGATCATCAGGCTCCTCCCCCACAAATTGGATTATGTGACAATCTCACAAATTAAACATTGTCTCCTCTTTGCGTAGTGAAGGATCGCTAACGGTTGGCAAGTAACAACTTTGGTTAAGGTTAGGGTCTGGCTTAGTAAGTGGTAGGCTTATGGTACATGTTTTGGTTTGGGTTATGGCTACAAATGGCTACAAATTAAAATTTCACTACCACCAGAAAGCTTCCTGACATTTCATGTCTTTTGTCAAATTGCACTTTCAGTGACAGAAATATAACAGTGTCTCTCACAGTGGCCAAGAGGGTAGAAGGATTCAGCATGGCTGTCACTGCTAATTGCAAGGCATCAGAGTTGGGCAAAACCATAGCACAGAAATAGCAGTACAAATGTTGGGTTGAAGGGATTTTACTGTGGTGGCCTTGTTATAATTTTGCCAAAGGAAATCAATTAAAATCTACTATCTAAACTGATATATAACCTTTACTTTGTTTATACATTTGTTGATGCCTGCATTTGTCGACACACTCTTCTGAAACAAATCGCTGTTACTGTTACAGTTTGGTCACATAATGTGTGAAATTAATTTAAAATGATGCTACTGTCTCTGTTAGAACACTGGAGGCAGTATAGCTGGATGTGTGACTAGAGGGCAGCGTTGCATGGCGGGTGAGTTGTAAGCTGGGCTGTGTGTGTTCCAGTGATTTATACAGCTCTCCTGCCGAGGCCCTGCTGAACACCATGTAGCGGCTGGACGTCCCGCTGGCCGCAATGACAGGCCTCCATAGCAATCTGCCAGACACACAGCAGGACAAGACACACACACAGAGACACACACGCGCACACACACGTGCGAGCGAGCGCGCGCACACTCACGCAAACACACACACGGCAGGACAAGACACACACACAGAGACACACACGTGCGAGCGAGCGCACACACTCACGCAAACACACACACACACACACAGCAGGACAGGACAAGCTCCCAGCTTCTGATCTCTGTCTGCAGCTGCATGTCCGTCCTGTTGCTTTATCTCTCCGAGGTCATCTATCTCTCTCTCTCTCTCTCTCTCTCTCTCTCTCTCTCTCTCAAATTCAAATTCAAAGGGCTTTATTGGCATGATAAGGTGCATCTTACATTGCCAAAGCATACATATCAAGTAGCATAAGCAAAAACGAGACATTTTGTTACTCATTAATTATAGGTCACAAATCTGAAGATATTCAAAAAGGGAAGGGGGGAGTTTACATGGGGTGTGAAAAGCTATTTCTCTCTCTCTCTCTCTCTCTACCAAATTACATTTGCTTTATGTCCCAAATAAACTACAGTTCCTGCTGATTAAAGGTGCTACGTGTAGCATTTGAACATCAGCATAATCAACATTGGTACATTCATTTTGAGACATTATTAGTATGATAACTGTACAGCCACAGTCTGTCGCAGCTGGTCAAAATGCTGACATAAAGAGGTGGGCCAGCTATAGGCATTCGATTGCAAAACACGCAGCCATTGAAACATTCACTGTATGAATCCAGCCTGCTTGTAGTTTTGGCGATGGAAAACATGACAGCCACACTTTGCTTCTGCCCTCTGCTCCACTCCACTCTGCCACCATCGCTCTCCAAAGACAGATCCATCACGGCGGCCATATGTGCTGATGTCATGTACCTTAAGAGTGGAGGGGAGGGGCGTGTCGGCTCCATCTGCTGCGGCTTGTGGAACATTCCAACGCGTTAACATTTGCATGGCTGTCAGATGGACATTAAAACCCAATCTTTAATCTCTCGGCTGAATGGAAAAAACGGGAGGCCGGTGCTAAAAAATAAAAAATTAAATCACAATATATACATCTCTATTCTGTTGAATAGGGGGATAGCCGTCTTGATATCCTGTTTATTTTAGGTTTATCCTCCAGATCTACACACTAACACTTCAATAAAGCTCTCAAACTCGTTGTAGATGTTGTTTCTTCATTCCATACAAGTATCACACAAGGAATCAAGCAACGGTACACATAATTGTACAGAACTAGAAATAACAGCTTCATGGTTGTATGCCTGTCAACAAGTCAAGTTGCAGTCTACATCCATGTCTGTCCAGACTCATACAAGTACAAATACCTTGAAGCCCACAGAGCAGTGGTGTGGCGATTCATCCTTACCGTATGGCACTTTAGGCAATGTTTGGGGGTGCCTCAACAACATGGCTAATCGTTTTCAACATGAAAAATGGTCCGACCCCTAACATTACCTAAACCACTCACATCCCCCAGCCACTCCCCCTACCCACCCCTCGAACCACAGCTCTCTATGACCTTCCTATCCCGAGCTATGGCCCATTTTCCCTAGCCCCGCCCCATTCCTTGACCCCCACCACCACCTATAACCACCCACATCTATGACCTTTCTATCCCTAGCTACGGCTCCTTTTCCCCAGCCTCGCCCCATTCATTGACCCCCCCCGACCACCACCTATAACCACCCACATCCCACTAACCACTCCCCCTACCCATCCCTCAAACCCGGACTCTCTATGACCTTCCTATCCCTAGCCCCACCCCTTTCCCTCACCACGCCCCTCCCACCACCCACTTCGCCCTAACCACTCCCTCGCGAGGTCACAGTGACCTTGAACTTTGACCACCAAAATCTAATCAGTTCATTATTGAGTCCAAGTGGATGTTTGAGCCAAATTTGAAGAAAATCCCTCAAGGCGTTCCTGAGATATCGAATTAACGAGCATGGAACCGGCGGTGGTGAGGTCACAGTGACCTTGAACTTTGATCTTTGACCACCAAAATCTAATCAGTTCATCCTTGCTTCCAAGTGGACGTTTCAACCAAATTTGAAGCAATTAGGTCAAGGCCTTCCTGAGACATCGCGTTAACGAGCATTGGACGGACGGACTATCTATCTATCTATCTATGAGCCATGTTCAGTTTAGCAATTTGACTGTGGTTGAAATTGATGCCAGGGTGTTGTACTATTTCCTGGATTTGAATAAACATCAGAAAAATACTACATTCATTGGAAATGAGTAATCATCACACTGACAGCCACCCACATTGCCGTGCAACATAAGGTTGTGGTCAAATGAACCAATCACGGGGAAGAAAAACAGACACTAGACGCCAGTCAGCTTGTTGTGCTTCGATATGATTTGAATGTAATGTGTTGACATTGCCATGTAGCATGTTCATATTCTTCAACTGCTTCACGCTGCAGTGCACAACACACGCTTTATTGTTTGGATTGTGCATATGGAATCAACTTGGACACAGAACCAGTCTGACTCACACGCACGCACGCGCGCACGCACGCACACACGCTCACACACGCACACACACACACACAAACAAACATATCCCCTGGGATGCGTTATCACGGGAGTGGGATAGCCCCAGGCAACAGAAGTCTTACACCTCCTCTCCTGCTACACGTGCCATGGAGCAATTACCGCCATTAAACTACTCACCACCTGTTAACTGCCATGTAAATATTCATCTGCAGCAGGGAGAGCATTTCAGCCAATGACCTGCATGGAAATGACTGGCCTAGTAAATCAGCCCGCTGTGACAAGTCAATGCTAAGGGACAGAAAAAGGTTAGCGAGCTCATGAAATGGAAATGCTTTGTTACCACAGGAGCACAAAGAGCGAGGAGGGATTGCTCCCACAATTTGCATGAAGTATGGAAAAGGCTGCCAGTTGTTGCTGTTGGATTTTTTATTTTGGCCAGCGCCTATAAATACAAGCTGGCCTAAAAACAAATGATGGAGTCGATTCTGAAGAACACGGTGATCCAGTTGTGCCGTCTCATGTGGAAGCGTTTACCATGCGGAATTAAAATGGGAATGGAAGCCATATTTCCTGCAGTATCATGCACGGTTCAGTCCAGCCAGTAATCTGGGAGCCATTTTGTTCTAGCATTTAGCGAGCCGGCCGGGAAATAATAGGTTTATATACATGTAGGTTATTTTCCTTCCAATAGTCTGACATTTATACTTCTGCAACATAAAGTATACTGACTGAAACAAATTGACCTAAATAATGTCATTTATTTAATGTTGCATAATTACACTAATGTATGTGTAAAAGGCAATGGGACTTTTGTATGGGGATTTCGGTTAAATGCATGAAATAAGGTATGTGGTTAACAAAAGTTTATGAAACTGAAGTTTGTGTTCAGCAAGATAATCTTCACAAACGAGGACCACTTCTATGACTTTTAAAGCGTAAATGCAGTTTTTTTAAACGACATTTTCAGAAAACGCTTCATACACAAGTACGGGTGTGCCACGTACCACGGTCGATCAATGGTGGAACTTCATCACTCACTCACAGTGTGACAAACTAACGGACAGAGGCAGATCCGGGTGATAGTACCCTCGCCAAACTAAGGTCTCCTTTTGGTAGGGGACAATTGAATATCACTAAGTATTTTACTGATGTTACAGATGGTTTAGACTCTAGAGAGTTCACAATGCAACAGCACAACATGAGCTGAAAATCAAGCCCATATATTTGTTAAGTGTTTTTCCAATATAGACGACTGATAAACTCGGTTTTGCATGAGGTAGTTTAGTTCTTATCTCATTGCTGTAATCTGCTTTTAGATCAGGGTGCTACTGTCTAGACAGCATGACACCCAACACCTGTATATGTGGATCTAACAACTAGCAGCACCTCATGTGCACCGGCCCGGGTTCAGCATCCAGTGCAATTCGTTAGGGGGTGGAAATAAACGACCCGTGACCGAGAGGTGCTTTAACATGCTGTTTGTAAATCAATATTACATGAAAAGGCGCCGGGCATTATGTGTCTCACAAACTCTCCAGCTCATGTTTTACAGCTCGCCTCTCGGGCAAAGCTGCACATGAAAAAGGTAACGGCACTTTGGGAACTTTTCACGGATTTGATTTCACTTTGTGGAATTGGATATTGCCCAAGTGGTGATGCCATCAAATGACTTTTGGTTTGGCGGAGGATTCTGTGTTTTATCTGTGTGTGTACTGTGTGTGTGTACTGTATGCGTGTGTGTGTGTGTGTATGCGTGTGTGTGTGTGTGCGTGCATGAGTGTGTGTGTGCATATATGCCTCCATTTGCATGGTTTAGCCTCCCTTTCATCCAAGTAAGTCATCCTGAGAAATTCCCTGCGTCTTCCTTTGCTCCCGTCTTGTCTTGGATAATGATGGAAGGAGAACTCTTTATCCGTCTGGATAATGATAGCAGGGGAACTCTTCATCCCCGGCCTTTCATGGATGAGACCACATCTGTCTCCGGTCACTATTTACACGCTCTTTAACCATAAAGTACTCACAGTCAAACACGCGCACACGCACACACACACACACAAAACACACACACACATGCACACAAAACACACACACACACACACACACACACAAAACACACACACCTCTTCCTCCTATCTCACGCCTAATTCGAACCTGCCTTATGAGCCCCCTGACAGATCCCTGCAGAGCCAGCTCAACACATGCACACAGACATTCAATCACCGGAAAGCAGCGCGGGCCACATATAAATCCATCTAGTAAAGCATCTCCCCGAGCGTTCCCGATGCGAATGAGATGTCCCGAAGCCTGCTGGTGTTTGCCGGGACAAGAATGTGATCTATGCCCCCGTAATGGTTGCAGGGATTGGGTTTATGAGCACTTTGTGGATCGGTTAAAACGGGGGAATAAATCCTTTCTCTGACTATCTCGCTCATTGTCCTGCGCTGTAGTTAGTGTCTTCAGTTGTTTTCACCTGCGTGGGGTACCAGCTGGGTGGGGTTTACCGCATACGACGAGCGCCATGTGTTTTGGACAATACAAAATAAACGATAAGATTTATTTTTATGTGCTATCTGACCTATGTTTGAAGGCTGCTCATCAGCATTCATTTTTGCCCAGCTATTTTATTTTATTTTATTTTTACTGATTTTTCTCCCATTTTCTCCTCAGTTGTACTTGGCCATTTCCCCCTGCTGATCCTGGTCATTACTCCACCCCCTCTGCCGATCTGGGGAGAGTTGGCTAGCACATGCTTCCTCTGATACATGTGCAGTCGCCACCTGCTTCTTCTCAACTGACAGTGAGGAGTTTCGTAGGATGCAGCACATCGGAGGATCATGCTATTCCCCCCAGTTCCCCTCCCCGGGGAGGCTCCCCCAGAACAGGCACCCAGGCCGACCAGAGGAGGCGCTAGTGCAGCGACCCCAGCGGCTTACCACCCGCAGACATGGCCAATTGTGTCTGTAGGACCGTCTGACCAAGTCGGAAGTACCACTGCCAGGAATTGAACCCGGGTATCCGCGATTCTGCATTAGTAGGCGAGTGCTTTTACCTCTACCCTACCCAGATGCCCCATCCCAGCACTTTTCTTTCTCTCCCTTTCCTCAGTGTGGAATATGTAGTTTCCCTATCATGTCTGACCAGTTGGCGGCCTGTGCTCCACAATGGCTGATAAGCCATGTCCCTCATCCGTGGCACCCCACAGCCAGCCATGTCCCCCATCCATGGCACCCCACAGCCAGGCTGAATGCATCAGGGCCTCACTGTTGGGGAGGCACATGCCACTCTGCTCTGCCTCTTCTGGTGTCATGGGCCTGTGGCATACTCACAACACACTGCTCTGTGGCATACTCACAACACACTGCTCTGTGGCATACTCACAACACACTGCTCTGTGGCATACTCACAACACACTGCTCTGTGGCATACTCACAACACACTGCTCTGTGGCATACTCACAACACACTGCTCTGTGGCATGCTCACAACACACTGCTCTGTGGCATGATCACAACACACTGCTCTGTGGCATGCTCACAACACACTGCTAACTAATGACAAAACACAAAAGCAAAAAACCCTTGGAATTTACTGTTAGGTAGAAGACTCAATCCATAATTGCAGGATGGCGCCCCCTGTTGAAATGCTGCACCACCATCCCCTTTCTGACTTGTTTACATGGTGATTTATTGGACTGAAATGTGTTCTGTTCACTTTGAGATGCATTGTGTGAGCTTTCTGACACAAGGCGTGAGTGACCACGTAAACATGAGTTCTATGTGCATTTTGAGCTGTGGCAGATTTATAACATTGCTAATGACGGCACACGATGGGGTAAAACCCACCTGTATATTCAATCTATAAGTCAAATTCTACAAGCATGGGTGTATAATACCCAACATTTTGCTCATCAGATAAATAAATTGTAGCTTTCGAGTAAGCAGCCGGACCATAAGAGCCTGGGTGCCGTCATTAATCCTACAGACACAATACACATGACAGTGAGGCATAGCCCTTTACACATGACAGTGAGACATAGCCCTTTACACATGACAGTGAGACATAGCCCTTTACACATGACAGTGAGACATAGTCCTTTACACATGACAGTGAGGCATAGCTCTTTACACATGACAGTGAGACATAGTCCTTTACACATGACAGTGAGACATAGTCCTTTACACATGACAGTGAGGCATAGCTCTTTACACATGACAGTGAGACATAGCCCTTTACACATGACAGTGAGACATAGCCCTTTACAACTGACAGTGAGACATAGCCCTTTACACATGACAGTGAGACATAGCCCTTTACACATGACAGTGAGACATAGCTCTTTACACATGACAGTGAGACATAGCCCTTTACACATGACTAGTGAGACATAGCCCTTTACACATGACAGTGAGGCATAGCCCTTTACACATGACAGTGAGACATAGCCCTTTACACATGACAGTGAGGCATAGCTCTTTACACATGACTAGTGAGACATAGCCCTTTACACATGACAGTGAGACATAGCCCTTTACACATGACAGTGAAGCATAGCTCTTTACACATGACAGTGAGGCATAGCTCTTTACACATGACAGTGAGACATAGCCCTTTACACATGACAGTGAGGCATAGCCCTTTACACATGACAGTGAGACATAGCCCTTTACACATGACAGTGAGACATAGCCCTTTACACATGACAGTGAGACATAGCCCTTTACACATGACAGTGAGACATAGCTCTTTACACATGACAGTGAGACATAGCTCTTTACACATGACAGTGAGACATAGCCCTTTACACATGACAGTGAGGCATAGCCTTTACACATGACAGTGAGACATAGCTCTTTACACATGACTAGTGAGACATAGCCCTTTACACATGACTAGTGAGACATAGCCCTTTACACATGACAGTGAGACATAGCTCTTTACACATGACAGTGAGACATAGCTCTTTACACATGACAGTGAGACATAGCTCTTTACACATGACAGTGAGACATAGCTCTTTACACATGACAGTGAGACATAGCTCTTTACACATGACAGTGAGACATAGCTCTTTACACATGACTAGTGAGACATAGCCCTTTACACATGACTAGTGAGACATAGCCCTTTACACATGACAGTGAGGCATAGCCTTTACACATGACAGTGAGACATAGCTCTTTACACATGACAGTGAGACATAGCTCTTTACACATGACAGTGAGACATAGCCCTTTACACATGACTAGTGAGACATAGCCCTTTACACATGACAGTGAGGCATAGCCCTTTACACATGACAGTGAGGCATAGCTCTTTACACATGACTAGTGAGACATAGCCCTTTACACATGACTAGTGAGACATAGCCCTTTACACATGACAGTGAGGCATAGCTCTTTACACATGACAGTGAGACATAGCCCTTTACACATGACAGTGAGACATAGCTCTTTACACATGACAGTGAGGCATAGCTCTTTACACATGACTAGTGAGACATAGCCCTTTACACATGACAGTGAGACATAGCCCTTTACACATGACAGTGAGGCATAGCTCTTTACACATGACTAGTGAGACATAGCCCTTTACACATGACAGTGAGGCATAGCTCTTTACACATGACTAGTGAGACATAGCTCTTTACACATGACAGTGAGACATAGCCCTTTACACATGACAGTGAGACATAGCCCTTTACACATGACAGTGAGACATAGCTCTTTACACATGACAGTGAGACATAGCCCTTTACACATGACAGTGAGGCATCGCCCTTTACACATCTGCTGCAGAGAGAAGAGTGTGACGCCGTGTTGGCACAGTGTGGAAGACTGATCTCCCTCCATCGCTCCACCGCAGGCAGCTGACCCCCGGACGACCCCCGGGCCGCTGGCTGGGGTGTTAATGTTCACCCTTAGCGGGGTCGCACCCAGCGTGTTTGTTTTACGACACAGGAGAGGGGACCCCAGAAGGGAGCGTGGCCTCACCACATTGACCCCGAAGCCCGTTCGAAAAGGAGGCGACTGCGCTGTAACGGTCTGTTATGCCCTGTTCCTGCTGTTATAGGGTAATTTGCCTGTGCTAAGCCAATGGAAGAGTCCATGGATTTGCATTATAAGCTAGTTATTTATCATCTCAATCTACAGAGTCTTGGCAGGTTTCTTCAAAGCAGACTCATCATGAGAAGCAAATGAACTGTATGGCCTGATTATGGGTGTCATTAGTTCACGATTAGTGTTTAACTTTACTGGAATATTATTTCAGTAACTTCACAGCATATATATTTTTTAGTCGTATAGGTAGTATGTGGCTGTGGCGGTAACCTTTAGTTATGTTCTTTTTTCTCTCTTTTTTATACGTTTTAGATACTTAAGTCACTTTATGCACATTTTCGCACTTTCAGTATTTTAGCATAATGCTATATTTGTTTTTTTTATTGCCCTAGTACATTTTGCCCTAGTACATTTTATAAGTACTCTTAGTAACTTATTTTTCTGGTATTTTTGTGCCTAGCTACATGTTCCAGTGTCAGTTTCTGTCTCCTGTTGTTGTCCTGACTGTTGAATGTGGCTGCATCATGTGACATATCAATTTCCTGCAAAGGATCAATAAAGTATCTATCTTCAGTTCATTTTAATGCAATTCAAATCTTCATTGTCCCATCATGGAATTTGTTTTGCAAGCAGGGTTTAAAAAAAACATAACAAACCACCACATTTTATACTATGCAAACAAGCGTCAAGAATAATGGATGCAGATTAGATGAGAGATATGCTGTGTTGCATTGCTGTGACAATAAATGAAAAGACATTTCAAAGTCGATCAAGCTGTTTGCTAAAATCCATCCACAGCAAACTGTATGCTATACATCCTCCCAAGCATCGACATCATCACACTTCCTCCTGCTGTGGCAGAATGTCTGCATGAATGTGCATTGTGTGTATGTGCGTGCGTGTGTGTAGCGCCTGTGCGCGCGCGTGCGTGTGTGTACAGTAGCGCCTGTGCGTGTGTGTAGCGCCTGTGCGCGGGCGTGCGTGTGTGTAGTGCCTGTGCGTGTGTGTAGCGTCTGTGCATGTGTGTAGCGTCTGTGCGCGCGTGCGTGTGTGTAGCGCCTGTGCGCGCGTCACTCGGGAGAGAATCCGTCAGCCGCATTTCCAATTCCGCTCAATTTCAGCAGGAATCTCAGTAATCCCGCTGAAGAGCGGCGCTTCTCCCACAGTGACATCCCATAATGGCACTAACAGCAGAGTGGTGGGCACCCGGCTACGGCTGCCTGCCGCGCTCCATTCAGCACACGTTCCCAATCCCCCCCAACCTGTCTGTATGCAAACAGAGCCCCCCTCAGAGGAGAACACTGATCTGCCAGCCTCTCCCTGAGCCCTGTGTAGACATATTTAATGCCTCCATAACCACTGCTTAAGACAGAGTGATGAACGCCAGGACTTTCATTACCACAAGAACTTTCAATGTGAGTGTGTGTGCATGTGCGTGATGTGTGTGAGAGTGTGTGTGTGTGTGTGTGTGTGTGTGTGTGTGTGTGTGTGTGAGTGACATACAGTACATACATAAATACGTTCCGCTGTCATTCGCCCGATGGGAATGTCAAGCTGTTGTTGTTTTAACGAAAATACATTATGACACAGCCTCGACTACAGCTGGAGTGTATACTATAGCTTGCCGATTGCAGATACGCAGCAGCTCACCTGCTAGCCATGCCGCCAATCTGTCTGATGGCCTTACAAATGTATTAGCGTTTACCATTTCACAGTCTGCTGACAGACGCCGGAGAATATGTAAAAAGTCAGCGTGAGTACGATCAAACAGGCCAGCGAGACAGGAAATAGACGCTGATGAAATAGACATTTTTGACGGGACGCAGGGAAATGGGTATGTTTGTTTGGAGGGGGGGTTACGGGTGTATCTACACCCCCTCAGGACCTAGTTGCCATGCGCCTGCCAGTAGCTGGAAGGTGCCGAAGCAGCTGGAGAGCAGGGTAAATACAGTCAGAACTGTGTCACGGCATCAGCACTACAGCTTATTGGCTCCTCCTCACATATGTACACACAGCCAGAGACAATGCAGAGGCAAACCCACATGAACTCATATCCCAGCACACACGCGCACGAAAGCGCACACACACACACACACACACACACACACACACACACACACACACACACAAACACACACACACACACACGCACACACACGCACCCACACACACACCAATGCACACACAAACACAAACAGACGTGGATTGATATGCACATGAAGTATTGAAAGCGCCCATGTTTCTCCAGTAGGGCAAATATCTGTTTGTTGGGATGCTACAGCAAATACAGTCAGCATTTAGAAAAAGAGCTTATCTCCATGCCATTATTAGCCTTATCTATGGGCTATTTCTTCTTTGGCAATGATGAAAAGAACACCCAGGAGGAAAGACACTCTCTCCCCAGACACTCATCAACCAGAGGGGGAGAGAGAGGGAGAGAGAGGGAGAGGGGGAGAGAGAGAGAGAGAGAGAGAGAGAGAGAGAGAGAGAGAGAGCTGTTGAGCCCAGTGGAGGGATCAATTTGCCAGCACAGGAAACTGTGTAATGTTAATCACAACTTTAATTTGGGCGACATTAGCATTTTGATGAACTTGCGGGGCTGACTGCTGTACTCTAGACACCTTCAAACGCAACAAGCACAGAGGAAATGACTGTGTGATTCATTAAGGCCTGCACACAGCAGATGGGCTGAGTGAAGGGCCTGGGAGAGAGAGACAGAGCTTCAGAGAGAGAGAGAGAGAGAGAGAGAGAGAGAGAGAGAGAGAGAGTGACCATTTGATGGGAAAAAGGAACACAATATCAAATTTCAAAACTGTCGCCCTCAAGATAAAATGGCCGGTTCGAATGAAGGCGGCAAGTACTTAATGATACCTCAGTCTTTTGGGGGTAAACAGATAAACAAAGAGTCAGTAATAGCTTACAGAATGATACCTCAGTCTTTTGGGGGTAAACAGATAAACAAAGAGTCAGTAATAGCTTAGAGAAAACGCAATTGGCAAATCTTGGCCAAACATGCGGCCTGTTTACACATGCCCAGCCGTTTCAATCTGGGAGCACAGAGTGCATCCCGACATGGTGCCTCTGTCTCAATGCCTCTCCTCTCCTTTCGCAAAATCTTTGACTAACTCATTTAGAATGGCCTGTGTTTTGTTTTACTCCATGTCTTCTTCCTCTCTTTAACATCTTGTTATGGTCCTTCTCTCACACCGTCTCTCCTGAACCTTTCAGTGGAGCACCCCCCCCCCCCCCCCCATGCTGTAATTCTCCGCCTTCCCCACCCTTCATTACATTCTCCCTTCCAATTCGATTCGACGTTCCGGCCAATCAAGTTATTGGAATCTGTCCCGGCTGTGTATTAGTCCGTGATGAGGTTATCCGCGAGTGTACAGAAGAGGAAAGAGCTGAAAAGGGGTAAGAGAGGGAGGAAGTGGAGGAGAGGTGATGAATACAGAGGTGAATCTCCATGGCAGCATGGGTCGAACAGACAAATGGAATCTTGTGGCAAGCAATCCCAGAACAATGGCTGGTGGGTTAGGTCCTGTAGTGTAGAGAGTAAAGGTGTGTCCTTCCAAGGGTTGAATCTCAATCGTGGTAAACTCAGTTGTGTAAAGAAAGACGCAACTCAAAGATCAGGCAGAATCAAAACGGCAGGTCGGTGAGTTAACCCACATATATAGTCCAACAGCCAATCCAGATTTTCTTGTATATTTTATACATGTCTCTATTTTATATATGTATGATAATCCTGCCTATCTTGTAGTTAGAATTCACCATTAACTATTCACCTGAACTGTTGTATATGGTATCATTGTAATCCTTGACCATGAAAACGTAGGGGTAGACATCACCTTTTCTGTGTTATCATGTATGGTTGATACAAACTACATCATTTGCTTATGGCAGAAAGTAAAATGGCCACCACAAGGAATTTTTACGATGGCTCAATTTCTGAAAATGTTCAGGGCCCCAAACTGTACTGTACAAGTGTACCAAGTTCCATAAGTGGACATCATTTTTTACACATCACCTGGACTAATATACAGAAATCAAGGCTTTGTCATTTTATGTTGGTAGGTTTGTTTACAGAGTGATAAGTATCATTAAGCGACAGGGTTATCATAACAAAATATAAACTAGAGCAGGGGTGGGCAACTGGTGGCATGCGGCCCCCGCACACAGTGTGGCCCCTGGGTCAATTAAATAAAAAACAAAACAAAAAAACAAGGCGGACGTTTTTGGTTAGGTTAGATCACCCAAATCTGTGTTTTTATTTTACTGTACATCCCAGAACATGGCGCTAATGGCATTAGCATTGTCCATCCACATACTGTTTAATGTTAGCATTTGAGCTAACGCTATTGTATCAAACTATATGCATGTGTGCACATTGCACACATGCAACATGCACATGTACATGCAACATTACTAATCTGATTAATATGACATATTTGGGTGATGTACCCCATCAAATTGCTGTTGCGTAGTTTCCGGTGTCATCTGAATGGAAGAATTAGTCCATTTGATATGAAAAATATAAATGTTGGTATAATCAACTTTTATTACCAGTCCTGTTCATCAAATGAGTAGCTATAATTGGGAGTGATGGTGTTAAGGCTACAGGTGGAAGTGCACGGTCACAATCTGGCCCTCTGGTAGCGAGGGCATTTTTTTGTGGCCCTCTCTTCATCAAAGTTGCCCATCCCTGAACTAGAGGGACATGTAGGAAGACAAAAAATACTCCAATTGTTTGGCCACATTGGGTAGTAGCAATTTGTGAAGATATCAGTATTCGCCTGGACATACTGGACATATACTGGACATACTGGACACACACACAATAACATGTCCATGGGGCTCCATTGAAGTAGAAAGGGAAAGAGGCAATAAGAACAAAGCAAGCACAAGTGGTTTGTTCTACTAATATGGTCCTGAATGACAACTGGCCTCTCTTCAATAAAGCTAGAGTGTGAAATCCACATCTGCACTATACAGTATGTGGAAGACTGGGGCCAAGAAATAGATTGTTTTGGACAAGACTAGAGACATGACAGATGCCAAGAGCTCAATGTCCTATACAGCAAAGTAGCTGACAACTATGCAGGCTGACTTACAGAGAATATTCAACATGCAATTTCCCATCCCGTACAGTCCAAATAAAATACTCAGCACTGCGCCCCAGTGTTCAAATCCACCACATTATTATATTATTATAACGTGGACATTTTAAAAATGTTAATTAGCCTATTTCACATCCCACCCAAATCAGCCATTTTGTGTCTAAAATGCAGGAACACAATATAAAAAATAGATGGCATGCACTGACAAATTGTTTCCCTGCCGCGGAGGAACAGCAAACTGGATCTTTATTTTACTCCCTGCATTTGAGACACAAAATGGCTGATTTGGGTGGGATGTGAAATAGGCATATTGAAGGATTGCTGACTGTGTTGTCAGCAACATTATTCTGCTTCAAATTGCCGCTACACACATTCACATGCACCTGCATGGCAGCTGGGAGGACAAGCACAGTTGCACTGGGTGAAATGTTTTGCTTAAGGGCGTATTGAGAGGAGGGAGCGTGCTTATAAACAGCCAAATAGTTTCTTAGTTAAGTGGTGACCATGCTCCACCTCTGACCTAAATCAGGGCAAAACGGTCATTAAAGGGAATGGTGTACCGTGCAGTGGCACTCTGCAAGCGTTATGGACAGGGTCCACACAAGGCCCATTACCCCTTCTCCTCGAATCCTTTCCCTAAATAACCTTCACCCCCCCCCCCCCTCCCCCTTCTCCTCCTCCCCGTTGCTTTTTCATGCTGGGGAGAATTTCAGGCCTGACTTCCCACGGAGAAGCATGATTTGTAAAAACACAATAAAAATGGAGAGACGGGTGAGGGTTAGGCTGAGCGGGGGCGGGGGGGGGGTGGAAGGACAGCGAAGCGAGCTCCCCTGTTGTGACAGCCTGTGGCGGGGCATTAACAGGATGTCCGGGCAGTGTAAATCTTCTGCCAGCCACACTGAGCTCACGCTCACAGAGCCTCCAATATGCCTGACAGGCTGTCAATCACCTGGCAGAGGAAGCTCTGCTGTAGCCTATAGCCTATACTACAGTATGGTTGATTTTACGTATATTGTAATTCCCATAAAAGTGAAGATAGTGCAGGTTCACTGCACCAGATGTGACATTTATAGAAGGGGTTGATAATTCCAACAGGAAAAGCAACATGGAGAAGTAAATCACCATGGTCTCATAGTGGGCATGAATGTAAAATGAAAAATGAAAAAAAAAAATTAAATGAGAGCCAATGACGGATTGTTCCAGTTGGTGGAAAGGTTGGCTCTATACAGATCTGCTTTGGGGAGAACTAGTAGTCAACTTCAAAGGCTTATTGTGCCCTCAAAGACCAGAGGTTGTGGGTGGAAGATGCTAACTTAGCTCGCTCTATAGGGAGATCCTGAGATCATATAGTTTGGCTGTGGGGCGGCTTCTGACGGGAATGAGAGAATTAGGAAGGTATTTGTCTATATGGTGTGCTAATAAGACTAATTTGTAAGTCCAGTAAGAGCCTACCATGCGCACGCACGCACGCACGCACGCACGCACGCACGCACACACACACACACACACACACACACACACACACACACACACACACACACACACACACACACACACACACACACACACACACACACACACTTGTCACAGAGTAGAGCTACTGCCGGGCAGCACGAGAATCTCCAATCATGGCAGGATGCAACATCAATTTAAGTGCTAATTATCTGCGCAATGAGCTCACCAGCGCGCCGTGCGTCCGCGCCCCCGTCACCAAGCCCCCCCCCCCCCCCCCCCCCCCCCCCCCCTATGGCTGAGCGCCCGGTATCTAATTAAAAAACTAGATGCGCCGCGGCGCTCTCATCTGATTCACACGATGGAAATTAATCCTCAGATAAAAGCGTTTGACGGATATACCAAGCGATGCGCTCCAGAGCGCAGCGGTGTCTCCGTCTCCACTGGCTGCCTGCACCTATCCTGCATTGGGCTTGTGTGAAATCTCAACGCAGCAACGGCTCCAAAATAGTCTAGTTGAAGACAAAACGGGTTAACTTGACGCGAGAGGGTAGATTAGACACACCACTGTTGTGTTTGTGTTTAAAGGCATGGCCTCAAGGTGAGGCAAAGTTTATTAGGCCTTTTTTTCAGCGACAAGGCCATTCAAAGTGCTTTCCAAAAAAACATTAAAAGCATCGAGACAAAGTAAAAAAAATCACAACAAGCGAAATGCACTGCATTAAAAGAATCAAATGTGTTACCCCCCCCCCCCAATACAATAAAAATAAAATAAATAAAACATCAGAAGATGCGTGTTCTAAAAGTAGACGGGCAATACTGTATGAATTGAAGCGCGCGGGAATGAGGCTGAAAAACCATGCTTGAGGGAAGGATTTAAGGCCTTTCAGAGTTGAAAATGAAATTCATGTTGCAGCGTGATGGATTCTCCGAGACCAAAAACAAAACAGATTTTCACAGACAAACTGTCATTTTCCACTCCATGCCTCCCTGCGCCTGTAAGTGGGGCCAAGTCACTAAAAACGTCACGGACCTCAAAGGAATTGCGAATATTCATATTCCACCAAAACTCCCAGACCCCTTTTTTGGGGGGACAAATAGGAGCAATGACGATGACTGATGACAGGTTGGTCAGCGTGATAAATTTCCCTACTAGACTATAAGTCACCAACAGGAATGCAGAGGAGGCCACCGAAACTCACTTTATACTCTGTTGTTTAAGTTTACTTCTATTTAGTGTCTATTTAGTGGCATATAAATAATTATTATAAGAACTCTTATTATAGCCTACTACATCACAGTAGCCTATATCACTCTGATGTGAATTATAGGCCTAGTATTTCTTTTAAGGGGGATATAAATTATTGTTGTTAGTTCATTTTTGTTTCTGGTTGTTATTGTCTTATAACCTAATGGTCGACAACTGTAACCCACATTGTTATAGTATTACGTCACTGTATACACACACACACACACACACACACACACACACACACACACACACACACACACACACACACACACACACACACACACACACACACACACACACACACACACACACACACACAGCTTAGAGGGGAAAATCCTGATGTAATTGTGTTATGGCTTCCATGTTATTTATTTATGTAGTTCTTTGTTTATTTGTGTAACCAATTTTTTTTTTTTCAATCTTGGATCTCAAGCTATAATAAAATAAAATAGTACGCTACGAGATCATTGGGCTCATTCGGGGCAATGTATGGCCGAGTGCATACCTTTCCATACACAATTGACGCCCACGGTGAGCGTCCAATCAGAACGTGGATTTCAAAGCTCACGTCCAATCGACGCAATGGGGGTGCAGACGGTGGGCGGAACCCCGAGCAGCTCCAGAGAGAGGCATTGAGATAGGAGAGGAGAGGAGGCTTGTTGGGCACGAATGCCACTCGTTGCGCGTCCTTATAATTTGGAGAGGTGTATGCAGCGCACGGTCCGCTCGTCTTTCCAGGTGGAAATCCAGGAGGAGCTGAAACCAAACTTAACTGGGACGACTGGTGAACCCGCTTCAGGACAGGTGACATTCCCAGCGGGCTGCCTATAAGGCCGT
This sequence comes from Poromitra crassiceps, assembly GCF_964638095.1. Classification (NCBI taxonomy): domain Eukaryota; kingdom Metazoa; phylum Chordata; class Actinopteri; order Beryciformes; family Melamphaidae; genus Poromitra; species Poromitra crassiceps. The sequence goes on along the minus strand of NC_139630.1, from coordinate 45,551,291 downwards.
AAGATCGATTGAGATGTAGGAAAATGTCGTTTATCTCAACGCGAGTTATCTTGTACACTGTCTGCAGCATCGGCTATCACTTTTAATGTCCTTTCGTCTATATAGGAGTGTTAAAATGTTATTTTGATTAAAACCAGTGAAAAAATGTGCCAGCGAGGTGAGATAACGTCACTTTCCCTTGTTTCAGGAATTGTCTTGCATTAAATAATGTGGAATCTCACCTCTCTGGCAGAACCTGCACTTGTTTAAAGACTATTTTTGTGTAGTGTATTTCTCCCCCCATAATTATTAGATGAATAATGACTCGTAGGCTGAGCGTATTATTATTATTATTATTGTTATTATTATTATTGGTAATATTTAAACTTCATTGAATTAACAGTGCATAGGCCAGGCATTTTTCAAACTACAATTGGGACAGACAAATAGGTTAGTTTCTGTCAGTTGGGCGGCCTGCATCTTCCCAAAAAATATAATTATCTGCTGGGAAAATTATGAGTGATATTGTTTATTGCATATGATTGTTGTTGTTGTTGTTGTTGTTGTTGGTGGTGGTGGTGGTGCTGCTGTTGTTATCGTGCTGGTGTTATTGTTGGTGGTGTTGTTTTGCTACTGATGTTATTGTTAGCCATAGGCTATATGAATATGTCTTAATAGCTGTTTTGTTGGCTGCATTAATCAATGGTAACATTTTCCAGTGGCAGTTATGTTTGATATCCTTATCATGCATAAATCAAAATAGCACAAGCTAGTTGCATCATATAGTAAGTAGGCTTGCATGCTGATCAAAATTAAATTATGCATTTTGAATGTGCCAATAATTATCCTTTTATGCTTTATTGCCTTGCAGGTCATGGATGAATGCTGGTGGCACCATGGAGCTAGCTATAACCAATTAAAGTGTTAGGCCTTCTGTCCCAAGTCGACCAGGAGTACCAGGGATATTTCAAGTCACTGAGATCCAACCGCCTTGGAGAATCTAAAGTGTTTGCATTGAAACTTTAGGTTTTAGCTGACAAAGAACAGACCATGAAAAGGAGGCCAAGCCAGGCAATTTGGTGATTTGAATGAGCACCGTGGGAGAAAAGGAAGGATATAATACTGCCAAGACACCGAGATGAAGGAGAAATCCAAAACTGCCGCAAGGACTAGACGGGAAAAGGAGAACAGTGAATTTTATGAACTGGCCAAAATGTTGCCCTTACCGTCCGCCATCACCTCCCAGCTGGACAAAGCCTCCATCATAAGACTGACCACAAGTTACCTGAAGATGAGAATAGTCTTCCCTCAGGGTGAGCCATTTATTCACTGCCCTATAACCACACTATTTCTGTTTCATTGACAGTATCAGGCCTTTAACAACATATATCCTGTCCACTTAGTCTATAGCTCTTATTTGGCTGTCAGTTGTCTAATTTTTAGTGGGTTTGCATTGACAGTGTGCAAATTGTAAGGCTATAACCTACTAAAAACTTTAGGGCTGCTGTCGATAACATGTATCGACAGCAGCCCTATATAGGCTTACTAAAAACAATTGCAGTGAGGCTTATACATTTTAAAACGATAAACAATGGAAAGCGACAAACTCATGTGAATTTTATAGGGATATTAAATTAATTCCATGGGAGATTTAAAAAAAAATCCTATAAAGAATGATAAGGTCACTATAAAACCATACCAGGCAAAAAAATACCTATTACAGGAAGATTATGTGAATATTATAGCAATACCATGGGAGATAAAACAAAAAAATATTTAAAAATACAATTAAATGTTAGAATCAGAATCAGAATAACTGTATTGATCCCCAGGGGAAATTGGGACATGCTACTCATACTGAGGCATGGAAAAATATCAACATAAGCATCAAACATTATAAGAGACAGGAGGACTGTTCCATACAATGACATTTAATAAAATGAAATATACAAGTTACATAGCCTAAGTATAAACTGACTACTATTATTGGTTACCATAAGCATTCTGGCTCCTGGAATATTATGATACCATAAGGGAATAAATAAATAAATAAATAAATAAATAACATGCTCAACTTGTTACTGATCACCAAATAATTCCATACAGGAATATTACAGTGATATTATATATGGGCTGCAGGCTCTCTTTGTAAATGGATTAAGGTCGTTTTTAATTCAGTATCCAAGGCGTCAGCAAGGAAACGATTTGCCACCATCTTCTAAATGGGTCTCTGCAGGCCCCTTTTACTGCGTGACTGAGAACAAGACGCGCCAATTATAGAAGGCCCCGCAAGGCTTGTAATCACCTAAAGCCGCATGGGGAGGCACACCTATCCGCATCTTCTCCCATAGAAAAGAAAAACAACATAAAAACATAAATGTTGTAAATGAACTCCCATTAAATCAAACCAGCTCACGTTTTGCTGTCATAGTTAATTGAACACAGGTCAAACATGCAACCCAAAAGCCTATAGCCTATCAAACATTGTGTATATATTTCAGTCTCAATCTCTTTTTTAATTATTATTTTATCCTCCAGTTATATAGGTTCACCTTCTCATATAATTCCATCTTGTTGATAGGCTATTATATAAGTATGATATATGCCCTATTTCCATTTATCATTTACAGCAGAGAAGACGACCACATTAGGTTTCTGATGAAACGGAATGAATTTCAATGAGTGGCACAGGCTATTTTTCTTTGTTCCACTATTGAAAATAGTGGCCTATACTGCGGGTGACACAGGCCTTGGACCAAAAATCCCGTGGTTTTTCAGGATTGTGAGAGATGGAGATATTTGTGGTTAAAATGGGGGGAGGCATGGCAACTGGAAAACGATATATTTTTGTTGTTCATGTTTATAGGGGTTAGGTTCATTCATAAAAAGAATAACAATAATAATAAAACAAGTGGCTAATTGTAATAGCCTCATGCATTAGCTCTCCTTCATTAATCTTGCGCATTACTCATCACCATCACCGCTTTATCAATTTCAGTACATTCCCCTATCTCCTAAATCTCATAAAAATGTGTCACCCCTCCAATAGAACAAGTGGGCTGCAATTTCCAATTTTTCTGTGCCTATAATGGATTATTCATGCTCATGCCTCCCACTCAGCCTATAGCATTTGTATAGGAAGCTTATGGAACGCTCAACGCTGTAAAATGCGCGAGCTCATTTTTTTTTACAGGCGTGTGTGCGTGTTCATGTGTGTGTGATATACACACACACCCCCAGAGAGAGAGCGCGATTATTAAACGTATTTTGTCAATATATTTTCATAGACATATAGGGCTTGTTGCTGCATGGTGCTCAGGACTTCCTGTATAGCCTTTTCCCAGCTCAGGATTTGTAGCCTAAATATTCTCGGCCTGGCTGCCTGGGCATAATTTGTATCGATTCAATTCTTGTATTTCCAACAAAATACATTTTTGTTATTATGTCATTCATAATAAAGTAAAAAAAAAAAACATTAAAACATATATATATATATATATATATATATATATATATATATATATATATATATATATATATATATACCTGTTTATCGTTAAAAACGTAGACACGTGTCCCACTCCAGCTGTGCGTTTCATCTCCAGGTCTGGGCGAGGCTTGGGGTCATGCGAGTCGAACAAGATCTCTGGACAATGTCGGGCGAGAATTGGGGTCCCACTTGCTGCAGGTAATTATCACCTGACTATTCACTCTGAATTAACTTGTCACCTGGACTATTCACTCTCTGACTGCATTAACTGCATATTAACGAGCGAGTTCGGCTGATGCAAGCGAACACTGTAAAATATAGTGTGAGAATTAACTGTGCATTTGTTGCAGACATTGGACGGGTTCATCTTTGTCGTGGCTCCAGATGGGAAGATCATGTACATCTCAGAGACAGCATCGGTCCATTTAGGACTGTCTCAGGTCCGCTTAATTATTTATATAGCCTATAGTATACCTAATTGTTCCAATTTGATGCATTTCCCCCATTTGTTCTGCTTTAGTTTTCATAGCTTTACGTCAATTTTAGTACCCCCATGCCTGGCGTTTATATCTACATGATGGGGAAAAACTGCGTCCTAACGTGTTAATTACCTGAGTTATTCTCAACAGGTAGAGTTGACTGGGAACAGTATTTATGAATATGTCCACCCTGCCGACCATGACGAGATGACGGCGGTCCTGACGCCACACCAGCCCTATCACTCGCACTTCGTCCAAGGTAAAATACGCACTGCGAACATGCTAACCTTCTCGCACGAAGAAAATAAAATAGCCAACATATTTGCATTTTAACAAAATAAATAAATGGAACATAGAACAATATTATAGCCTATATTTTTACATGGGTAGCCTACAAATAGGATATTACAAAAAATGTCACTTTGTTACGTGCATATAATAGCCCTCTAATTCCAATACATTATGTGTTTACTGAATTGTATAGGCGTATTTAAGATTTCCAGGACATATTATTAAATAAAATTAGCTTGTATTTGAAATAGACCTAGAGCCTGCAGATGTTTGTGTTTTATATCAGACCTTTAATTGTTGGATTTTAAAAACGCAATTTGTCTCTTTCAGAATATGAAGTGGAACGCTCTTTCTTCCTGAGGATGAAATGTGTGCTGGCAAAAAGAAACGCGGGCCTCACCAGTGGTGGCTATAAGGTAAACTATCTCTTGTTTTTAAACTATTAATTCATTAAATAAATTAATCAATTAACATGAATCAAACTTAATTAATTTAATGTAACTTGCATGGAAAAGTGAGGGAATAGTTCTGCTGATGTACCTTTTTATTCCACTGTACAAATCATAATATTCCTTCCTATAGCAATTTATTAAATGGAGTATTATTGTATAGTATCTTTTTTAACCTTTTATGGTGTCCTAATTCTTTTAGATATTATATATAATTTATAGTTCTGATTTATTATATTATATCAACTTTATTAGCAGACACTATAGGCTACTGCATGCAGTTCTTTTTTAAGGGTATTTTGTTGCAAAAAGGGAAATAAAATAAATCCACATCCAAAAGCTGCATGTGGTTGGCACATGTTCAGCAGTTGATCTAACCCCCCCAGGTGATCCACTGCAGTGGCTACCTGAAGATCCGTCAGTACAGCCTGGACATGTCACCATTCGAGGGCTGCTATCAGAATGTGGGTCTGGTGGCCGTGGGCCACTCTCTGCCGCCCAGCGCCGTGACTGAGATCAAACTCCATTCCAACATGTTCATGTTCAGAGCCAGCCTGGACATGAAGCTCATCTTCCTCGACTCCAGGTACACAGAATATGACTTCTTTATTTTGAGGCATAGCAGATGTTGAAACAATTTATTTACAACGCAATATGCCAGTTATTCAATATGATATGTCATATGATGCAATATGCCAGTGATTAAATATGCCATATGATATGTGATGCAATATGCCAGTGATTCAATATGCCATATGATATGTGATGCAATATGCCAGTGATTCTCAAACTTTTCATATCAAGGACCCCTACATTTAGTTCACAGGCACACGGACCTCGCAAACCCAAATCTGTTAGATATAATTTTGTCCACAATTCCATGTATGTAGGGATAGCAGTGAAACTATATTATCCAAATAGTCATTCTAATACATTCTCTAATTGGGTTAAATTCTGGTAAATTAATAATGGTGAAGTTTAACAATTCATCAATTTGTTATTGGGACCCCTTGGAACCCTCTCAATGACCCTTGCTGGTCCCCGGACCCCACGTTTGAGAACCACTGTAATATTTGATCTGTCACTAAAGCATCATTTATGGTCAGACGTCAAAGCCCTCGCCATGCCCACCGTAGGGCTACGCCGTGGCAGGAGAGGCTGCGGTGTGCAGCTCCCCAAAAATGTGACAGACCGTCGAGTTGACGCAGCTGACGTGAACATAGCAAGTATACTATAAAGTAGATGCGGGGACTGCCCTGACAAAGTACTGTATAATGGACCACCTTCTCTCCTTGGGCTAATTGAAATCATAGTGAAATCAGCAATCACACAATTCACTCATTTTGCTGGGGACTCTGCTGGCTGAGAGAGGACGTTCCGAGTATGTATGTCTAGCTGCCGCCAACAACGTCCCAGCTCGAGGCTTACATTGAATCATCTTTCTCGCTTTAGATATTTAAGCCTGTAAGCCAAATTTTGACGAGGAAAAGCAAGTCGTGGACCAAAAAACAACATGGCAATCAGACGGTTTTCCTATTTACTGAGAAACATGAAAAATCCCTGACTTTGCATAATCGTCAACATCCGCTCCTCTATCCCCCCCCCCCCCCCCCACCCAGAGTAGCAGAACTGACTGGCTACGAGCCCCAGGACCTGATAGAGAAGACTCTGTACCACCACGTCCACAGCTGTGACACGTTCCACCTCCGTTGTGCACACCACCTCTGTGAGTTCACTGCAAGCCCGCTCAATTTTATATTCTATATATTCTGCATTTATGCATTTAACAGTATATAGGCTTCCTGCACCTCCTTTTGTCAACCTGCAACCACTGCATGCTCTGTGAGTCTGCAGATGAACACGTACGCATTTACCAATTATTCATGCATTCCCCCCCTCCCCCCTCCCCGAACAACAATCTCTGACTTCTCATCTGTCACACCCGCCCCCTCCCTCAGTGCTGGTGAAGGGCCAAGTTACCACCAAGTACTATCGCTTCCTGGCCAAGCACGGCGGCTGGGTGTGGGTGCAGAGCTACGCCACCATCGTCCACAACAGCCGATCGTCGCGCCCCCACTGCATCGTCAGCGTCAACTACGTCCTCACGTGAGTCTCTCCCACGCCCGCTCTCAAGGAGCAGGTCCGTGCCCACAGGAGAAAGGGCCACGCCCGCTCTCAAGGAGCAGGTCCGTGCCCACAGGAGAAAGGCCAATGCCCGCTCTCAAGGAGCAGGTCCATGCCCACAGGAGAAAGGGCCACGCCCGCTCTCAAGGAGCAGGTCCGTGCCCACAGGAGAAAGGGAAAGCTTTCGAGAATAACAGTCTTATCTTGAGAGATTTGTTTAGGAAACAGTAACATTTGCAAGGAGGGTATTGTCATTTTTAAGGATTGAGCCATGAATTTCAGCTTTCTTTTTATGTATGTATTGCTTTTTTGGAATGAAATCCCTCAAATGAAACATAATAATCGTGTGGGACAGGCTGGGCTCAAAGCATAATAATCGTATGGGACAGGCTGGGCTCAAAGCAACTGTCTTTTGATAGTGTTTGCTTAGGGAACAGCACTGAATAGTTAGATTAAGCAAAATCACGTCATACACTCTTTTTGTGATCCATGCTCAAGGCTCGCTCTGTGATGCTAGGTCTTTGTCTCTTGATTCCTGCATAGCCTTTCTGTACACTGTGGCTGCAGGTTCAGGTAGTGCTGCTGATGTGTTATGAGACCACAAAGCACACTAAGGCCCTGTGAGACCGCAAGACAAACACATCACGGTCCAACCCCATCAGAAAAGCTCCACTGTCGCCATCGACCTGCAGGCTAAGGAAAGAACACAATCGATCAAACGGTGAACTGGCGATCAATAGCTATCTCATAGCTGCAGCCCATGTTGGATTCACTTGTTAGGTTTGGCTGATCCACATGTCGCTTTTCTGTGTGTGTGTGTGTGTGTGAGTGAGAGAGAGTCTGTGTGTGTGTGTGTGTGTGTGTGTGCGTGTGTGTGTGTGAGTGAGAGAGTCTGTGTGTGTGTATGTGTGTGCGTGCATGTGTGTGTGTGAGTGTGAGTGAGAGTGAGAGAGAGAGAGAGAGTCTGTGTGTGCGTGTGTGCGCGTGTGTGTGTGCGTGCATGCATGTGTGTGTGTGTGTGAGTGAGAGAGAGTGAGTGTGCATGTCGGTGTGTGTGTGTGTGTGTGTGTGTGTGTGTGTGCACATGCATAA
>NC_139630.1:45503387-45538387 GCF_964638095.1 Poromitra crassiceps | reverse complement strand
GGTACCTCAAATCAAGCGGTCTGATTGGTTCATAGCCGTGGTATATTGAGCGTATAGTATACCATGGCTATGATGACATCATTCCTTTGCACAATAGACCTTTTGGCCATTTTGTGTCAAAAAGGCAGGGAAAACACAGGTGCAAGCAAAAACAGTAATGAGGGTTTTCAACTTCCAATCATGGAAGTTGTAAACCCTCAGTGATTTGCTTGCACCTGTTTACCATGCCTTTTTACACAAAATGGCCCCAGTGAAAAGGGTCTATTGATCAGTATCATTCCACATCTGAGAAGGGCGTTCAAGCAGTGCTGCAAACCGGTTCATAGCTACCAACTAGTAGTAGTTAGTAACTACTCTCAAATTGCCACTGAATTACTGAAACTGTAGCTTGCTAACATGTAAGTCACTTCTTTTCTCCAATGGTAAAATTTGTTTTGAAATCCATTGCTCAGTTGTTGAGATAATTGTGTTTTACAACTACCAAATTTACTCACTAAACCACAGATAGCCTGTGTTGCTATAGCTGCTGTAATTTACCTACGTTGCACAGCAACTGCCTGTGCAGGCAGCCAGGAGGACCTATTTTATTTTGAAAGTATTTAAATTGGAGTGCGTATATTACTTTCATATTGCCATACTTGGTAACCGTTTTATAAAAGCAATAGCTCACTACAGGCCAGTGGTGGTCATTATATCACAGCTAAAGGGGTTGTCGCCCGACGCGGAAACGCCCCTGCTCTGTGATATAATAACCATATACCACGGCCTGTCATGAGCTATTGCTTAAATATGACACAGAATATGCTCAGAGTGGACAAACATCATAAATATGATACAGAATATGCTCAGAGTTTACAAACATCATAAATATAACAATAGGCAGACAACATCAAATGATTCATGAACCGATTGTTTTGAAATCTGACCACTGAACTGTCCTTCCCAGGGAGAGGCCATTGGGATGAGGAGAGTGTAGTGAGCTCACCCGACGGAGGTGGGTCCACCAGTGATTCGGGCGAGCGTTACCACGGTGACCACTTCCGGGCTAGCCCCCAAGAGCCCAGCAAGATGGAGACCCTGATCCGCGCCACGCAGCAGATGATCAAAGAGGAAGAGAGCCGCCTGCAGCAACACAAGGGCCCGCTGGACGTCTCTGGCCTCACCAAGGCCCACAGCCCGTGCTTCACCCCCTCCCTCGCCCACCACTCGCAGCTCACCATGCCCAGTGTGGTGTGCCGTGGCCCGGGGGCCCCCAGCATCGACCTCCCCTCTGAGCGTCTCCACCACCGGGACGGCGGCAAAGCGATGGGTCCCCACGACAACGACGAAAACACCACCAGCCCGTCTCTGTCGCGTCTCAGCAGCCCCAGCTCCGACGGGATCCCCAGGTCGGGCCTCTCCCTCACCAAAGACTACATGCAGACGGACCTGTCGCCGCACCCTCCGCAGACCCAGGGGAGCCCACTGCTCTACGCAGCCCAGGAGAGGCAGCCTTTGGACAGACAAGCGGCGTACGCTTTGACCGGCTACTCCCTGGAGCACCTGTACGACCCGGAGAGCCTGCGGAGCTACTCCAGCCTGGGCTGCTCGGGGGTCCAGTACGACATGGCCTCGCACATGAGGATGCAAGCCGAGCAGATGCAGGGACATAAGGCTACGTCTGTTATCATCACCAACGGGAGCTGACCGTGTCTGCTCCAGATGGCTCCAATTCTCTAAGCGAGGATGTTGCAGCGAGTTGGTAATGTACGCACATACTAAATACTGACCAGGTGCTGGAGACAAAAGGCAGGACAATGAAATAGAATAAAAGATACCTGCACTAGGTTGATGCTTAAAGCAACATTTTGACCACAATTGGTCTTTGGCAGCAGGCATGTGTCATATCCCTTTCCAATGTCAAAGGAGCCTGTTCCTATGAGACTGATGAACTAGTGTCTACTGACTTGACCTCTGACACATCACCCGAGGCGGCGGTTGAAGGTTCGCTCCATGACATAGGAATCCAGTGTTACAGTACGTTGACACAAGTGTCCCAAGTTCCCTTCCCTGCAAAGGCTACTCAGATTTTGAGTCTGGTTAAACATCAAGCCAGTGTTGCTGTCCCTAACGTCTCACGCACCATTGGCCAGCGGAGTTAATCTGTCCCGGACTCCGTTTTCCAAAGGCACTAAGAAAGTGTGTTGTTCCACTGCCCCTTCACCTGAAAACGTCAATGCGCCGTGCATAATGTTTGACACATGGGAAAGGCAAGCATTTCAGCGTCGGAAGACGCCAATGTTTCCTGCTATTTATTTGTCAGTGAGCTAATTGGCAAAATGTTGTTTTCTGTATGTGTTGTAATTATTCCTGTCCAAGTAGAAACTTTACCGGTGGGATTCATTTAGTTTCAATGTTTGGATTACCCCCAAGATTAGATAGCAAATTAAGTGGAGTGGAAAACGGGAAAATATACTTCTGATAAGTAAAAGAATAAAAAACTTTTTAGGACTGTGAGTTTTACTGTATGTATGAAATGCCCTCATTTAGAGGGCATGGAGAGATTACAACTCGTTTTTAATCTCTCCATGCCCTCTAAATAAAGGTAATGTATATATCCACTTACACTTGTGGGTGGAACGAGATTGTTTACATATCCGAGTTTCATTTTCCATCTTTTCACTTCACTTAACCTTTAGCCTACTCATAAGCATCTGTGGAGTTTGCTTTAGATCCTGACACGCTCCACATGCGATCGTTCTAGTAAAACAATTTGTTCTTTTCCTCCTCCACGATGACCTAAATGGTGAGAATGTTTTCCATCAGCATTTCCATATTGAATGTCTTTAGTTTCTCCGATTTAATTTATGATGTACAGTAAATATCACCACACAATGAACTTTTGGAGAAAAAGTCACAAGATTATTTATTAATTGGTAAAAACAAATGTCTTTTAAATCTAAATACAGTTGCAATCAAACCGTTTGTGGGTGTGCTTGTTTTGTCATACATCTGGTGCCTGACAACGTTGTTTTGATCATAAAACATATAATTCTGCTGCCTCTGAAAAATGGTGTAATTATAATTTTGGTGGGTTATTTTCATTTTAATTTAAAGTTAGATAGATTAGTTTGTTTAGTGAGTTTCATGACTATCGGGTCCTTGAAACATGGTTAAATCAAAATCAAAAAATCTAAGAAAATCAAGCAAAAAACAACTCTCCATTCCTGAAAAGCCAAACCTTTTAGATTCATACATAGATTTAGATTTAAGGTCTTTTCAGACCAAAAGTGAGTCATCTGTGTGAATACATCTCACGGCAAAAAAGAAAAGAAAAAAATACCCATTTATCCTTATGGGACTATTCACACCAAATCAAAATTCGGGTGCAGATTTTTTTCCTTTCTGATTTGTAGGGCTGGGTAGGACCTCACAATATGATACATATCACAATACATGGGTCCCAATATGATTGTATCACGATACATTGCAATATGATACAAATTGCAATATATTGTAATACTCTGTATTTTACTCTATAATTTACTGAAAATTCAAAAATAGAGCTGAAAATACAACTTGCTGTGCACCACCTAGGTAGTGTAATTATGCATGGATATTGAATTTTATTGCACAGGCCTACTGATTTGGTGTGAATAGTCCCATAGAGATAAATGGGTTCATTTTTTTAATTGCCATGTGATTTATTCGCAGATTATTCAAAAAGAAGTGAATAAAGAAGAAATAATAGGAAGGAAAATCTCATACAAAGCATTACAACAGCAAACTAGTGGACTTGCACGTTTCAAACAGCAGGCAGCTTGAATCTCATTTGTGGCACATGTTCCTGCCGTTTAGAGCGGCAGAACTCGCACATTTAACCACTCTGACCTCCCCTCGGAGGCAATTTCTCCGCCGCCGATTTTTAATGTATGTAAGTTATTCAGGTGCAGTGGGAGCACTTGGCCCTGCCTGTCTGGGCTGAGGGGGGGAGCTGGGCCCTGCCTGTCTGCTGGACACCGGCTGGGCCCTGCATGCCGAGCGGCCATCAGTCAGCGCTGACACCGCTATCTGATGGCCTGCCAGACATCACCGCCGCTGTCAGTCCAGGAGGTAGAGCTATTACACTGCTCTGCTGTTGACATCAGCGAGGCTTAGGGTAGGGGAGGGAGGGTGTGTGTGTGTGACTTGAGTGTGTGTATGTGTTTATAGCCGAGATGCTTCAATAATAAGAGACCTATGTGTTGTTTTTTATTTTAATTCAGGCGCTTTTTGCCTGAAGGCATTCACATGTAGAGTCAGCTACAAATGTGCCCAAACATTGGGCCCTTTGCCCAACTCGCACGCTCGCTCGCACGCACGCACGCACGCACGCACGCACGCACGCACGCACGCACGCACGCACGCACACACACACACACACACACACACACACACACACACACACACACACACACACACACACACACACACACACACACACACAAGAACCCCAGATCGTCTTTGCCCCACCCCACTCATACGGAAAGAAGCAGGCTATTACAGGGCAGTGAGCCAAGCTGTGGGGTTGTGTGCCAACAGGAAGGGAAGTGGAGGAGTTTGGGGAGATGGAGGCAAGTTTGAGAGCAGTGGTAGCTTTCCCCCAGATGTTTACAAAAACACAGATAACGGAGTAGCGAAAAAGGAAGTTGGGGTAGGCCTTTCTTACACTACAATCGAGGTACCTTTCACTTAGGGCAGGCATGTCCAAAGTCCGGCCCGGGGGCCAATTGCGGCCCTCAGACCGATTTTAAGAGGCCCACATCTTGACTAAAAATATACTATGTGTGGCCCTCCACACAGTATTTGGTTAATCAAGCAAGTTCACTTTACAGGGTTTTTCCGTTCACCTAATGATGACAGTGCTATCATACAATTTGTAGACAAGCACCAAGTAGAAACTACACAGGCTTGTTTTCAGATGGTAAACAGGAGTACAATTGTATTGTATGTGATTTATTTTTCAACCCATATGATGCGAGAAGCAGCTGCGGCCCCCAGGTATTTTCACATGATCTAATCTGGCCCCCATTCAAAAAAGTTTGGACACCCCTGACACTCCTTTTGGAGAGCTCAACAGTGACTGCCCACTTTTTCGCAGCTCCGGTTCCAGGAAGTGAATTTCCCATTCATTTCTCCATTGATGTTTCAGAAAATCCTTATATAAAATAATAAAGAGTTTAAAGCCTGGAACCAAGCCAACCAGCGACGAGATGACTCGTGACCATAAAACATTTGATTCGCAGCACACACACAAAAAAGAAAAAGAAAGAGAAATGTTTTGTTTTTATCGTTTGGTATTTTTTTCATTTTCTTATTCTTTCTTAAACGTCTTAAGGTCACGATTCATCTCGTAGCTGGGTTGGCTTGGTTCCAGGCTTAAAACTCTTTAGATAAGGATTTTCTGAGGCGTCAATGGAGACATGAATGGGAAAATCACTTCCTGGAACTGGAGCCGTGAAAAACTGGAGCCGTCACTGTTGAGCTCTATACACAAATAAAAATATCTCAGTATATTTTTCTGATTGTCAGGGATGACACAAGATCCTCTGCGGTCACTGCGAGCACAGTTGCACACACACACACACCATTCCTTTCATGCCATCGTAATAAACCGCAGCGCTGCCAAATTCAAAGTCTTTTCATTGAATTGAAAACTAAACCACCTGCAAATACAGAGCATTGCACGGGCTTTGTTCACACTGTAATGCATTAACACCTTGACGAGATGAAGATGTTGGCTGTGTCATGGACTTGGCGGCGCTGGAGCTAAATTGGAACCACGGCAGAGACACAAATGGATCCTAACCTCACAAACAACCGCAGAATGCGAGGGTGCAGGTGGTGAGGCTCGGAATAACCCGAAATGTCCACTTGATTGATTTCAGGCCCGGGATAAACGCACCATTGCATATTCATATGTCAATTAAAGTGTTCCTCCACTATGTTGCCTCCATAATTCAACCTGGCACTTAGTGAGGAGCTATGAGCCAGCTTCAGACCAGCTTCAGACCAGCTCCGAGAAAACTGCTTCAACATGTTGCTGTGCTTGTGTCGTGTGTGTACTTTATGACCTGGCAGAATTATTATCAAAACTGCACTGCATCCACCCAGTCTAGTACTTATCTTGAAAAAGCAATCAAAGTGAGTGTGTGTGTGTGTGTGTGTGTGTGTGTGTGTGTGTGTGTGTGTGTGTGTGTGTGTGTGTGTGCGTGCGTGTGCGTGTTCAGGCAGACATTTGAAAGCCTATAATTGTTTGATTTCAGTAGGAATTTCTCCCCATCTCTCTACATTTTTTCCAAATGTTCTGCACTGTAAAGTGTGGTTTGTAGATAATTTGTTTTTTTATTTTATTTTGTTTTTTAAACGAAACCATCCAGGTATAAATTTGACATCAAAACATTCCGTTCACAGTAATAAACTCACTCACTTCCGGTGAGTCACCCACAAATGAGCCAACCAAGGGTGAAGCAGAACAGGAGGACTTGAGAAAAGCATTGGACCGGGGCATTTAGTGACACCTCTTGAAACTACATCAGACCTCAGTGCACCAGAACCCATTTAGATGTTCTGATTGGGTGGACCGGGATATTGAGGTCATGGACGGTCAATCCGATTGGCCGAGCCGGGCGGCTGAGGTCAGGGCTGGATGTTGATCTGGAAACTAGAGAGGAAATAAGGTTTCTCTCTGTGTCACAGCAGCTCAGTCGGAAAGGTTACTTTGAAGAACGTTCTGTGTTAAAGAAACAGTTCACGCAAAAATGAAAATTCTGTCATCACCTACTCTCCCTCATCACGCCAGTTGAAACACAGGTTAAGTTAGTCCATAACACACAGGGAGGCTGACAGCACAGCTCCAGAGAGAACCAGTCACCATTTACTTTTATTTATTTATTTTATTTAACCTTTAAGCAAGCAAGTCATTAAGAACAGATTCTTATTTACAATGGTGACTTGACTTCAGTTGTACTGCTACTGAAGTCAAGCTGTGATGTGTGTTATATGGACAAACTTCATCTGTGTTTCAACTGGCACGAGGGGGAGTAGATGCTGACAGAATTGTAATTTTTGGGTGAACTATTCCTTTAAAGAATGCTGAATGTGTGTATTCATACCGAACCGTTTCAGTATGAGGCTTTAGGTTCAATACGCATTGCAAACCAAACAAATCTTTCACTGCTGAACAGTGCAAGTCTTCTGTAATATCATGGTAAACTAAAACTGAGACGAAGAACACAAAAGGTTTAAAGAACATTGTTGTAAATTGAGATAATCTTTAAAACTAGACTGTGAAAATAATTAAACAAATCAGTCAAAATAAATTAAAAAATTTCAAATCGGCATTTCTTTTTTTGCTGCATGAAAATGTACCGAACCATGACACCACTGTGTTGTATCGAACCGAACCACACATTTTGTGAACCGTTACTGATGAGTAAAGTTTTAATCAGTAATTCATGGTATACTCAAAATTTCTAATGCAGTCAGATTATTTTCAGTTAGTTTTCATGACTTTGTCGTCAAAGTCCATCCAGTTAAATTAAAATTTGCTTACAATTTTCAGATTCTGATTCGAACAGCATTATCAGGGACTCACCCCTGTATAAATAAAGGTCAAATAAATAAATACATTATTATTATAAATAATGTAAATAATACACAAGTATTATTTCCAGATGTGTATAAAGATGTGTATAAAGATTATTTCCCCTTCAAGCACATCTTTCATTAATCCAACAAGTCATCGCCTATTTTTTAAGGACATCTGTAATTTAATTGTTTAGTTGTAAAGTCACTGTAATGCAATTAAATTACCAATTTTGGTTATTAGATTAAAACTGTAATCCAGTTCCAACTCAGTATCCAATACTAGTGGCTAACAAAGAACTTTTCAATTAGACAACACAACACTAATCTATATGGTTATTATTCATTATCAAATTATTAAAATGACTGGACCAGAAGAAACTAGATTTGCTTGGTCACACAGAGGCATACCCGCTATCTTGTTGCTAACAAAATCTCTGAAAGAGAAAACACTATGCTAGGCTACATAGAAACAATCCCACAGGTTTAGGATTGCAGATTTGGAAGTAATATTGATCCAAGTTCCGTCTTTAGGGATTTTAAACGTTGTTAAATAAAAATCTAAATCGTACCAAAAAGATAATACCATTTTGCAAAATCGAAGCAAAACCAGCTTCACTCAAAAATCACTAATCCCTCAGCACTAGGCTATTAGGAAGACTACAAGAACAATATTCAGAGCCCCCCCCCCCCCCCCCCCCCCATCCCATGCACACACACACACACACACACACACACCGAGGCTCAGACAGTGTGAATCTAATGCCCTCCAATCCTGTGAATCCCTTTGTTGCTGATTTCACGCTTGATTTGCCCACAGCTTGAGTCTGGCTGCTATCCTGCTCCTCTTACTGCTTCCACCGCTGCCAAGTCACTGAGCCAGGATCCCCAGCTCCTCTCTCTCTCTCTCTCTATCTCTCTATCGCCTCGCACCGTGTGCTCTCTCTCTCTATCGCCTCGCACCGTGCGCTCTCTCTCTCTCTCTCTCTCTCCCTCTCCCCACCGCCTCTCCCTCTCCCCACCGCCTCGCACCATGTGCTCTCTCCCTCTCCCCATCGCCTCGCACCGTGCGCTCCGCATCCCCGCCATACGCTCTCCAACACATGCCACCGAGCTGCGTTTGTTTGTTTGCGTCTCAGCGCGCTCATCTTGTAAACACCTCATCAATCTGCCAAGATCTGCACACGGCAACTTTTGATGATGTCACTGAGCCGTTCGCCTGCCATGCATGCTAAAGGACTTCAGTCAGGGCTGATGACGTGTAAGCAGCACTGTGCACCTGAAGGATATTGGATATCAAAATGTTTGGGGAGGAGGAGAATACTTGTCCTGCAAACAGGCTGAATGATTTCACATATAGAGAGATACAAGGCTAATCCCCTGGCGCATCGACAAGCACACTGTACACACTCTCACCAATAACAAATTACCCGCTACGTCTTACGACTGAGTCGATGCCTCTCGTCGTGAGAGGCCTTTTCAGCTGTTCTGTTTTGAAATATTCTCTTTGGAAAGCGACGCATCAGCCAGGCTCTCCTCCTCCTCCTACATCAGCCAGGCTCTCCTCCTCCTCCTACATCAGCCAGGCTCTCCTCCTCCTACGAGCCGACCCCTCTGGCTCCTTCACTCACAGATATTGTGACAGCTGCATGAGAGGGGCGAGAGAGAGAGAGAGCGCGCAGGAGAAAGAAGGAGAGTGAGAGAGAGAGAGGGAAGAGGAGAGAGTCCCTAGAGAGAGGGTGCGGGTGCTCCGCGGCTCCGAGTCACCGCCTGCATGCCAATGAGGAGATTCCCGTGCAGCAGCAGCAGCAGCAGCAGCAGTGGAGCAGAGCAGCAGGAGGGGTCGGCGCCGGCACTGTACCGCCAGTCCTTGACGCTCTGCACTGCACTGCTGCACCTCACAAAGAGCCCCGAGCCGAGTGCAACATCTATTTCAGAAGCAGAACATCGAGAAAGGATCAAGCACGACCGACACAACCTAAACCGTCTGCATGGTGATAATGATCTCTGTGTAACAACAATCATAGTAGAGCCAGTGAGACAGATTTCGTCCGCTGTCGGTTTAGGACTGCATCAGAGAAAAACACCTTTCTGTACTCGGCTGCAGCGACAGAATGGAATCTGTTGTCACCCCGTGTTAAAAACATCGTCTCTGCCGACCGTTTCAAAAGAGCAGTGAAGGGATGTCTGCTGAGCTGCTGACAGCCAACTCATTACGTAGTGTGTTATGTCTTCATTGTTTGTAAGTTACTGTACATGGTGTATGTTAGGGCTGCACAATATATCGTTTCAGCATCGTCATCGCAATGTGCACATGCGCAATAGTCACATCGCAGAGCGTGCAATGTCAAGTAAGGTAAATTAACTGATAACATACAGTAATGCATGCCCTCTCTGTGATGTTCTAAGCTCTTTTCCTACTAACTATAGTACCTTTACTCACTTAGGATCCTGCAACTCACCCTGGCTGCGGCTAAAAACACACTCACTTCCTACTACGTCAACCGTACACGTTACCCACTAGGCCACCTTCTTAAATGAGCAAGGCTTGATAGACCTATTTAAGACTTTTGGTGAAAATTCCTGTTTTTTTCATATCGCAATATATATCGCAGAATAAAAAAATATTGCAATGTCAGTTTTTTCCAATATCGTGCAGCCCTAGTGTATGTGTTGTTGATGTGGCTGTTTTCATGTCATACATGTGTATGGTTATGGCCTAAGGGCTTGTGTTCATTATGTATTTTAACATTCTTGTCAAATAAAATCCATTCCTCCATTGAATTGATCTCTGATTCTCTCATGTCCATGTTTCCCCTTCTTTCTTGACGAAGAGGTTTCTTGACGTTTTGGTTTATGTTGTATGCTTTGTCTGGATTATGATAAATATTGGTTTGAATTTCTGAGTTAGAGACCCAGAAAAAGCCCACTTAGCGTTTCCTGTCCCCAGAATAAGCCCACTTAGTGTTTCCTGTCTCTACCGGCACATTCTGTTGTTGTTTTCCTTTTGTCTGTTTCTGCAAATAAATAAATAAAACAAACAAAAACTGAAAAATCCACCTTCAGATTGTCTTGCTCTGTTATCATCATCAACATTATTTTGAATCCCCTGAGTTATTATTGTTATTATGTTATTATTATGTCATGTTATTATTTTGTGATTAATTTACTTTTTTATTATTTATTATTTTATTTTATGATGCCTTCTTCTTGCCTACCTCTACCTCAGTTAGGGATTTCTTACATTTCCAAGGATACCTTTCGACAACCCCCAGAGAACTTGTTGCATCAAGCCATTGGTTTTATGTGCAGTTGACAATAGCTGGTGATAGCATTAGCTTGGTGATAGCATTAGCTTGGTGATAGCATTAGCTTGGTGATAGCTTAGTGAGAGCATGAGAGAGCTTTTCTGGTTGTTCCTCTTACTCAAAACATTCTGGTCTATTGAGGCTACAGTCGCTGGAGAAACTGGTACCTCCGTGTCTTCTATGATACATTTCTCTGACTGACATAAAAAAGACTACTCACTGAGGAATACATCTTTCCCCTATTAAACTGCATTGTGCTGGAAAATATCTCAATGTGACATCATACTGTCTCTTGGCCGCAGGAATAAGACAAATACACCACCAAACAACAAAATAGCCCAGAAATAAAAGGTAGCTACCTCACCAATAATTAATCATTTTAGAGTGGATTTTCCCTTTAAGCCCTTACTTAAACCTAGCAAGTTGACTGAGAGCACGTTCTCGCTCACAGCAACTGGTTTAGGAGCAGTTCTCGATCCCCTGCATTTCATCTTGTGCAGTCCAACGTGAGGAGAACACGAATGACGTGCACACCGCCGCCTGGCTAACAGCAGTATGAGTAAGAGTGCTAACGTATGTCGGACCGCCACCTCCCCTTCCCTCCCCCCCAGAGAAGAATTAATAACTAATTATGTCAGGTCACTCGTCCAGATGGTCCTATCAGATGGGCCCACTGTCTGAACCTCACCTCCGACAAGCACCTTTGACCCCGGCTCCCCTGGCAACATGAAGTCTGAGGCCCATGCGAGGGGAAGTTTGCGTGTTTGCGTGTGTGTGTGTGCGTGTGCGTGTGTGTGTGTGTGGGGGGGGGGGGGCGCTGTACGAGTTGGGAGTGTCCGCTCAGTGTTGGATGACTGCCTTTAAAGCCCCATGAATACAAGGCTCCCTGCCGGGGCGCTGATCTCCACGCTCATGATTCTGTTATTACACGCCATGTTCCCGTGATGACGGGCAGATGGCTCGGCCCGTCCCGCACATGCATTCACACGCATTCAGCGCACGGCGGGGGGCGGGGCCTGTGGCCCCGCGTCAATGGACACAACCTGATACTCCCCTTTCTTATCTCATTAGGAGGCTATAGAAACATAAGAACATAATAGAGGGGAATTAAGTGCCCGTGTGGATGTCAAAGGGGGGACGTGGCAGAAGATTGGGCCGAGGGCTAACAAGCGCACGGCGCGCGCGGCGCTCCCGCGGCTTTGTGCGGTGATTAGCGCTTTCGACAGGGCTGACGGGTAAAAGACAAGCCCTCTGGGACGGAGCCGCTTTTAAATGGACACTTAAACAGCCAGGCAACTGACAGCAGTGAGACACAGGCGTCAGAGAGGGAACCTGTGGTGCGCATGGCACATGAAAGAAGAGCAGGGTTTAGCATATAGATACAGCAGTGCTGAATGATTGATGTCAGACGCAGCAGGTAATTACCTGTGTCAGCGTTGCAATGATGAAAATAAATTTGAGCCCCGTGTGTGCTGGTTACCAAATCAGAAAAAGTTGAGAATCAAAATGACAACTTTTGGGGTTTCATCGCAAAAAGATATGAATCCATTTTGGCAAAACAAACAACAAAAAACTTCCTTGATGTTAATTTTTTTTAATAAATATAAATTGGTATAAAATGGCTTCATCCCCAGCAATAGCTTAATTTATAATCAACTATAATGTGAGCCACCTACTTAGTTTTACTGTAATCTTTAGGGATGCACCGATATGAAAATTTTGGCCGATGCCGATAACCGATATTAACATTGCCGTTATGGCCGATAACCGATATTTACCGATGTCGATATGATCCGTATAAAACCACATTTTTATGATCATCACATTTTGTACATACTGAAAAACACATGTTAACACTGAATTTGAAAAAGTTGTGCATTTCTTTATTTGCAAAGCCTTTGGAAAAGCCCATAAATCATAGATTTACCGCATTATTTCATATCAATGTGAAGAATTTGGCTGATAATGATAACCGATATTAACATTGCAACATCTGACCGATACCGATATGACCGATATGTAAAAAAATGACTAACATCGGCCGATACCGATATGATTGCCGATATATCGTGCATCCCTAGTAATCTTAACAAGTAAATTATTTTGTCACAACAATCTTTCAGGCTAATAGACCAGCCTAGTTTAGGTGAGGCCTAATTATAGCAGTTGGTCAAAATAAATAAATAACAGCATCGATATGGTTTGCGTCCTATGTACTTTTCCTGCGCCGGTGAAAAGATTTAGTTTCTCAATCTGTCCCGTAAAAGATCTTTATACTTTGTCACGCAAAGCCCACTAAACTCTTGTGCAAACAGGAACTTTACTAAAGCTCCTGCACAAGAGTCCCCACAAGCAAATGAAGTCTGTCGCCTCATATTTGAGTTGGAGACCGAAGACAAAGCAGCTAAGAAGAAACCAAACAAAGACACCTTACAAAGGATTTAAGGTCCTTAACCACATCTCACTTATTTTACCAGTTTCTATTCTTTCTTCGTGGAAAAAATGGTAGATTAAGAAGTGGGGCAAAGGCAACAGCCCTGACGCACTACCAGTCCATGTGTGTGATTGAACGAGTGAATGCATTTTCTTCACATTGCAGATAGCATTGTGACTTAAGCTTTTTTAAACACGTGGCAAATCAATGACATTGCAAACGGCAGTGAGTGAACAGATGATTGGTGGCTATCACTCACTCAATTACAGCTGATGGCCAAACGTGTGCTGATAAACACGAGTCATTACTTCTGAAAAGGTTGCTCATTATCATTACATCATTACTTTGTGGCATTGTGCTGGTGAGTAACTAACCAGATTAGCCTGCCAGTCACGTCCCTCCTCTCAGTCAGGCAGACAATGGACACAACTTTACAAGCTGGGTGGCTCTCGTCTTTCTGCCATCTCAGTCCGCCCGTCTATGAGGGGAGAAGCAAAGGTTTTGTTCCAAAATGCCTCATCCAGCATTTGACAAATGGGGGCAAGTGTGTCAACGTTGATTTCTGGCATAGGATGAAAACTTGCCAATGAATATTATTGAGTTTATTATTATTGATATGACCAGGTTATTAGCTCTCTTTAGCCTAGGGATGGTATTGTTTCGTATTTTTCCGATACCGGTGGTTAACCGATACTTTTAAAACTGTACCGATGCCTGAACAATATATATTTTTTAATTAAACAATTTACAGCAGATTTACATTTAAATTGAATTTCACTCAGCAGCTCGGGCATGGCACCGAAATGAGGCACATAAATCTGCATTGCAATTCGGTCCGGTAAGTACCGATTGTAAAGGTACCGGTACCATAGTGGTACTGGGTTTTCGATACCCAACCCTAGCTGAGCCTTTTTGCTTACAAAATACTAAGATTTGAGAGCATGGTCATTTGTTTTTGGTGAACAACGCACATCCGCTACCAATTTTCTATCTCAAATGGAAATTATTTTGTAATCAAAACCCTTTATGTGTTCATCTTACTCAGAGCAATCAACGAAACACAACACCCACTCTCATCATCCTGCGCTAAAATGGATTCATTTTGACATTCTCACAGAATATGTTGGAGATCAACAAATAAAAGCGACGGGATCATGGACAGAGGTTGTGAACAGTGTATTCCCAAAGCCGGCATTGATGCAATTTCCACATATGTTGTTGTTATGAACCCTGCATTCGAATGGAGCCTTGTCACAATGACGGCCTCTTCTAAGCAAGCTATCTCACACCATCTGGTAGTACTGTTTTTCAGCTGTTTGAAGAATTGGGGAAATCAACCCATCATCTACCCCCCCCCCCACCCCCTCCCCTACTCATGTACACACACACACACACACACGCACAAAATACACACACAAGACATGCACCTGCGCACACACACACACACACACACAGACACGTGCACACATACATATCCACACACACGTTCCCACCCCCACACACTTCATTAAAGACACGCGCCTTTTCTCCCGACCACCACCGGGGGCCGTAGCAGGAGTGTGATGTCATTACAGCTCTCTAAGGCCTCCTATTGGCGGCGCCATGTAATCACTCAGGTGATATATTAGTACAATGCATTGATTAGCCCATAATCCAATCACTCGCCTGTTATTGATCTTTTATAGAGCGCCCCCTAGACAATAGAGCGCCAGCCATAGACTCTGGGCCAATAGGCACACAGGGAGAGGAGTCTCCTTGCACCTAATTGGCTTATGAAATAATACAAACATTTTGCTTTCTCCCAGGCAGAGGAGATCAATGCGGGGCTTAGCTGATGCATCCAAATCAATCGCCTCCAACCACATGTCTCTTTTTTCTATGCCAGGGCTTGATGGCTCTAATCTTTTCTTCCTCGCTCACTATTTCACCGGCTTGCTAACTCGCACTCTCATCTGCTTCCTCTCATTCCTTCCTTTCTTCATAAGATCCAGTCTCTCCTTCCACTCCATCATTCTCCCACTTTGGTCATCTCTCCATCCACCCCTTTTCCCTCTCTCCCTCTCCCTCTCCCTCTCCCTCTCCCTCTCTCTCTCTCCCTCTCCCTCCCTCTCTCTCCGCAGCCTTTCGACTGATGTTGGGTTGCCAGTTAAGTTTCTGCTTACAGGGAGGCCACATCTGACGCCCAGCTGTGTGGGTCGTGGGCTGCAGAGAGCAGCTGCTGGTCATAAATCACCCGGGCTGGAGGAGCTCTGGCACTCCTTCTGTCAGCCGTGAAACAAAGACATAGAGGTAGCGGGGGGTCACAGAGGTAGTGAGGGGGGGTCAGAGAGGTAGTAGGGGGGGGTCAGAGAGGTAGTAGGGGGGGGGGGGGGGGGGGGGGGGGTCAGAGAGGTAGTAGGGGGGGGGGGGCGTCAGAGAGGTAGTAGGGGGGGGGTCAGAGAGGTAGTGGGGGGGGGGTCAGAGAGGTAGTAGGGGGGGGGGTCAGAGAGGTAGTAGGGGGGGTCAGAGAGGTAGTGGGGGGGGGGGGTCAGAGAGGTAGTAGGGGGGGTCAGAGAGGTAGTAGGGGGGGTCAGAGAGGTAGTAGGGGGGGGGGTCACAGAGGTAGTGAGGGGGGGTCAGAGAGGTAGTGGGGGGGGGGGGGTCAGAGAGGTAGTAGGGGGGGTCAGAGAGGTAGTAGGGGGGGTCAGAGAGGTAGTAGGGGGGTCAGAGAGGTAGTAGGGGGGGGGGGGTCACAGAGGTAGTGAGGGGGGGTCAGAGAGGTAGTAGGGGGGGGGTCAGAGAGGTAGTAGGGGGGGGGGTCACAGAGGTAGTGAGGGGGGGTCAGAGAGGTAGTAGGGGGGGGGGGGTCAGAGAGGTAGTAGGGGGGGGGGGTCACAGAGGTAGTGAGGGGGGGTCAGAGAGGTAGTAGGGGGGGGGGGTCAGAGAGGTAGTGGGGGGGGGGGTCAGAGAGGTAGTAGGGGGGGGGGGGTCAGAGAGGTAGTAGGGGGGGTCAGAGAGGTAGTGGGGGGGGGGGGTCAGAGAGGTAGTAGGGGGGGTCAGAGAGGTAGTAGGGGGGGGGGGTCAGAGAGGTAGTAGGGGGGGTCAGAGAGGTAGTAGGGGGGGGGGGTCACAGAGGTAGTGAGGGGGGGTCAGAGAGGTAGTGGGGGGGGGGGTCAGAGAGGTAGTAGGGGGGGTCAGAGAGGTAGTAGGGGGGGTCAGAGAGGTAGTAGGGGGGTCAGAGAGGTAGTAGGGGGGGGGGTCACAGAGGTAGTGAGGGGGGGTCAGAGAGGTAGTAGGGGGGGGGGGTCAGAGAGGTAGTAGGGGGGGGGGTCACAGAGGTAGTGAGGGGGGGTCAGAGAGGTAGTAGGGGGGGGGGGGTCAGAGAGGTAGTAGGGGGGGGGGGTCACAGAGGTAGTGAGGGGGGTCAGAGAGGTAGTAGGGGGGGGGGTCAGAGAGGTAGTAGGGGGGGGGGGTCAGAGAGGTAGTAGGGGGGGGGGGGGGGGTCAGAGAGGTAGGCAACCTGGGGAGCGAGCAGACCTCTGTAGCCGGTGCGCTGTAACAGCGAGCGGGCGACGTGACAGAGGGGCTGCCACAGGATGTGTTAGTGAATGCAGAGTCAAGGAGTCTGCTGTAATATGGTATGCAAGCAATTATGCTTACACATGCAGGCGATGCAGCTCGTGAAGTGTGAGGCCAGAGGACGGAGAGCCCCGTGCTGAGCTCAAATCTAGCAACAACAACACACACTAAATGCAAATAAAGAGCGTTTACAGTAAGAGGTTTTCTGTTGCATCTTGTAGAGACTTGAGTCTTAAAATCATATTTCTTTAAATAATTAAAAGAAATCTGCCAGTGGAGCTTGACGACTTGTTTCCAATAGAAACCAGACTGTTTTTGTAAAAAAAAAAAACATTTTCTGTCACTTTGTTTTCTGGACACCATGTAGAGATCTGCTTCATTCTGCCATGTTTCAAGAAATGGACAGTGTTTTGTAGTAAATTGCTGGAACAAGTGAAACTGCGAGCATTCAAAACAAATGTCATTTCACAGCGTTGGCAGAATTCTTCACTTATTCTAAGAAAAGTATGTTGAATTTTAGAATAGATGACTTGCTAAAAGATTGTTTTTGCAATTCTACTCATCTCTTTACAAGAAAGCCCAACAGCTTAAGGACCTTAAGGAGCTTAAGGTCAACTCTTTTTGAAAAAGGTCTTGTTTCTTCAGTAATTAATCTGGCTGGAGGTTCTCCAGCTCCTCTTTAGTTGGACCTGTGAAACCGCCTGCAGCATGATGGAACCCCAATACTTTGTTGATGACAGGCCAAATACCCTGTGCCTTTCACTCCTCGGGTTGGGGTGTGTGTGTGTGCTTGTGCTTGTGTGTGTGTGTGTGTGTGTGTGTGTGTGTGTGTGTGTGTGTGTGTGCGTGCGTGTGTGTGTGTGCAATGCATGTTTCTGTGTGTGTGTGTCTGTGTGTGTGTGTAGTGCAGGCATGTGTGTGCGACGCGTGTGTCTGTGCGCGCGCAAGCAAGTGTGTGCGTTTGCCTGTTCAATGCGATCCCAGCACGCTGCGCTAGAACGTTTGGTAATTCAAGAACTGCATTTCATTCAAAGCGACCTCAAAGAGTGTTTACACTTTAGCCCACACAAGGCCGCATACTTTCACAGCGATCTCGACAATCAATTGCGTGTTGTTTTACCAGACAGACACTGAGTCCCTAGCAAGAGGAAGAGAAACAGCACGGCTTGGAGACAGGAGGGGTTGGATGGCGGGGGGGGTGGTGGTGGTTGGATGTCGAGAGAAGGAGAGAGTTCTTGAGCACTCTCCTTACATCTGAATCCATCTAAAATCATCCTCTCTACATGGCACAGGCTACACGCGGCTCCAAGCACAGAGGACATCAAACACTTCAAATAATAATCACATTCACACATACCCATAACACCACAACCATAAGCCTCCAACAGAACGGGACGTGTCTATTTCCAGTTCCACAATGTAGTAGATCATCTTCTGATAATCAGCCAATGCAGAAGAATTAATACAACACAACTCTTACAACAGTCAAATATGTGTTACATTGCCTGTGTGCCGTGGCGGTCACCCATACACTCCTCATATTAGCTGCTTATAATGCTCTCGACTGTTGCACTCATCTCTTTGGATAAGAGTATATACAATGCATTGTGAATGCAGGGAAGGACATGTGTAGTATATGGATGGAGGAGAATAGGGCATGGAGAGAAGAGAGCAGGTTATAAAAAGGGTATAGGGGGGGAAAGGGATGAGAAAAGAGAGAAAGGGAAGAGAGGAGTTCTCCGGCCTTTGGTGTGCTGCGAGGCGCCGATCGATAGCGCTGTAATGAGCCTGGTATTAGCTGCGGTGCAGAGGGACCGGAGCGGGGCAGAGGGAGGGCAGGGGGGAAGGGGAGAGCCAGGACCTGATTCCCAACAGCAAACAACACCATCGCCGGAGCCATCAGAACCAACACCTGAGAACGCCTATTAAAGCCAGATGACCCTCTCCTCGGCCCAATGATGAATCCACTCTCACACACACACGCGCGCGCAAACACACACACACACACACACACACACACACACACACACACACACACACACACACACATCGATTCAATCTGTTACTTGTTTTCTTTTTCTTTCTGTCTTCCTTTTATCAGTCACAGTCATCTCTTCCAAGCCTCTACTAATGCCAAAAGCATCGCCCAAATAGGGCTAACTTTGAAAAAAACGAGCCTAATCCTGAAGTTAGAAAAGGACCGCGCTCAAAATCACTCTTCCTTTTTAAATACAGATTAGCCACCAATGGCTCCTGCCACTCTCTTAAATCCACGACACACTGGCAATTTGTATTAGAAAGACAGAGGCGCAGGGATCGTCTGTGGTTGGTTGCGGGGGGACGGGGGGGACGGGGGGGGGGGTTAGCGGGGAGAAGTGGGGGATAACCATCAGGTACACTCAAAGCCAATCTGTTGCCTCGTCAATGGGCTCCTTCTGGTGGAGTGCCATGTGCAGCCTTCTGGTGGAGTGCCATGTGCAGGGTGCAGGGCCCCCAGCCTCAGACGCGTTAGACCGAGCCATCCAGGCAGGCACAAACCGGGGGGGGGGGGGGGGGGGAGATGGAGGAGGAGAGAGGGGGGGGGGGGGGGGACACTGCCTGGGTCCTCTCAATAGAGGGATCAAGGCAAGGATGGAAGGATGGGCCCCGTCCCTTTGTGCTCTCGTGTCTCCTTAAACAAACGCATCCTCCTGTCCGCTGGCACCCGCAGCGCTGCTCCGGCCTCAGGAACAGGAACAGATGGTGCAGAGGGGCCAGCCCGGGAGAGACCTGCTGCACTCCAAGAAGAAAGCGTGGCGTTCAACACGTCCGTGCGTCTGGCTTTGGACAAGGCGCGTTTGTTACACAGCATATGTTAATAACGCATACTGACACATCATTGGTTGTCGCTGGCGTATGTTGTATGGATAGATGACTCAAATATGTGTCGTTACGAACTAGACACATTGATGTGCTGAAAATGACACTTTACTTTGGCTTCACACAGTACGTCTGCTTTTCAGTACCAATGTTCACCGTTTGATTTGTTGTCAAACAATTATTACGTCTGTTTACCTCGATCATAAAAACAACACTCAAATGAATACAAGATTTTGCCTTATGCTACTCTGTAACTCACGCACTACTCTGGTGCTGTCAAAAAACAAAATGACAACAAGCATCCATGGCAAATGTATCTGTAAGGTCCTGATTATCCAGATACTATACTCATGCTGCGACACATTGTTACAATTCACTCGCTGTTAATTAGACATTTTTGTTTTTTGAAGGGGGATCAAAATTGTTCATTTTCTATTATTAATATTATTTTCCCATACCATGGGGACCCACAGCCTCACTCTCTCTGCCATTGTGTAGAGAGATTTCCATGAGCACATCTCAGCAGCAGGGCTTCCAGTAGATATAAGCCATGCTATGCTAATCACATGCTAATCACAGTTAACACCAGCGCAGGGTCCTATACTCTAGATTAATCCATCCCTCGCATATTCACGTTCCCATTAGCATAAATCAGGTTCACCCTGCCTTTGTAATTAGTGTTTTCATGTGAACGATAATAAGATGTGGTGATTAGATCATGGTGGTACTAGAATGGAAATGACTTGTCAGCTAACTCTGCTCTCAAACAGTTCGCCACATGTAGGACTATCAATATGTGCTTCCCCAAAAAACAATTATTAATGATGCTGAAGGAAAATTGGACTTTGATAACGGGCTACGGAAAGTAAAGGAAGACTAGTAATCAAAATGTCCGTGAAAAGGCACTTGTTCATTCGGCGTGTTCTTCTAATAGCATCTCGGACCCAATACTGACGCTGTAGCAGGACCCTTATTGCAGATTTATGCTTCAGGCTGACAAAGACTCCTATAAAAGCACGTTATCGCTTTCATCCACCACTGGGTGCGTTTCATATTGTGACAACTTTGTCTCTTTCCTAATCAGGTTGTTTCACAGATCATAAAATATGTTTTACACACAGTCACTGTATAAGCTGCCTGCGTTACTTTATAAGCTACTTCACACTCCATAATGTTTAACAGCAAGTTGTAAGGACAGTAGAGTGTGGATTATAATGGACAAGTGGAGCAACATAAATTATGCTGGACTATTTTGTATGTGTGTGGGAACTAGCTCGCCTTATTTAAATACATTGCAATATATATAGAAATAAGCCAAACGTACGCCTATTCCTATACTGTATGTTTCTGATGACATCTAAAGGTTAGCAGCAAACAATAAACTCAAGATTTCTCACACATCTTTGCAGTGTGTGTCAAACATTCTTGTGAATTATTTTTGCCATCTTTATGCACAGGCACAGGTCTCAAACTTGAGCAGCATGCCTATAATGTCACAACTAAATACAACTAAAAGATAATCTCCTGCTTGAGTGTTGGTTCATTGCCCTTACCCGCTGGTGTGGAGCCTGGTGCCCGGGACCAGAAGCCAGATCTGGGGCCGCCTGGTGGAGCCACGCAGCCCCCTTGTGGAAGAGGTTCTCCGGCCTGGCGGATCACTTCACTGGACAAAGGAAACATGAGAAGCGTGCTCAGTTAGCGCATAAATAAGCACAGTATGTTGTCATAACTAATACCTGACCAAGGATCAAAAGCTGTTTCCCTTCTACTCTATTCTATTCTATTCTATTCTATTCTATTCAGAAGTAAATAAGAATCTAGTTCACACACACATATATATATATATATATATATATATATATATATATATATATATATATATATATATATATATACAACACATGCATATATATACAATATATACTACATATATATGTATATACAGATCCTTTCCAAAAAATTAGAATATCTTGGAAATACCATGGATGACCGTGGGCTTCAGCGGATTGTCAAGCAAAGACGATTAAAAAATTTGGCGGAGATTCAGAGGGAGTGGACTGAGGCTGGAGTCAGTCATAACTGAGAAGTAACTGCTGATTTTCTTCACACTATTCTAATTTCTTGAAATACTGTTTTTGGGGGTTTTCTGGAGCTGTATGCCAAAATTATGACAAATTAAACAAATAAAGGCTAGAAATATTTCACTTTGTGTGTAATGAATCTATAATCTATGAAAGTTTCACTTTTTGAAAGGAATTATGTGAAAAAAGCAACTTTTCCACGATATTCAAATTTTTTGGAAAGGATCTGTATATACATATATATGTAGTATATATTGTATATGCATGTATATATCTGTATATATCTGTATATATATATATATATATATATACACACACATATAGCATACTTTGCCTTTTGAGCAGTGGGCATCTTCAGCGGTGGACTTGGCTGGCATGGAGATGTCGGTGGCCCATATGCATGGACTAAAGTAGAATATATGATGCCGTGGACTGCACTGATTGAAGCTGTGCGTGAGGACCACTGAGGGTGAGGACCACTGAGGGCCCCATCATAGCTATGTATCATGCATCTCTGACTTGTGCTTTGTGGGTGGGGGGGTCCTGTGTATGTCTGTATGTGTATATATATGATTTTGTAGGTGCGTGTGGTTTTTGTGTTTTTCTTCCTTTGTGTTGTGTTGGTTAATCTGTTAATGGGGGGAAATGTATCACAAGAAAATATATATATTGTGATGATATTGTGATTTTTGGATATTGTGACACAATAACAAGGACATTTTATTTAAAAACTCTGACAAAATGAGGTACGATAGGAATATTATTAGAAAAGTTTTGTTTGAAATTACACAGGTAACATTACTGTTCAGTTCAGTGGGATGAACATTCATTTGATTTAGCATACATGAGCCATATCATGATATATATAAATACTGAAAAATATCCTTATGATTATCGTTATCGGCTATTCATTTCAACCATATCGCCCAGCCCTAGGAAAAACGTAAGAGTAACGTTTTATGCAACATATAGTAATATAGTAATTCCCCATCGGCGGGGTTCGCTCCTTGTTGGTTTAGTCTGGCTGGACTTCTCCCTCAGGGATCCCTTGACCCCGACCCGTCCCCCCCCCCCCCCTGACATGGAGCATTCCTCTCAGACTGGCGACCCAACATGACGGACGGCATCCTCCATGCCTATAACCATCTGATGAGACCGGCCCAAAATCTGACACCTCGCCCCATGAGACCCAAAAGGCCGGGGATGTGATCAGGAATGTCCCCCAAAAAGGCAGGGTAAGAAAGCAGGCAAACAGCAATCAGTGGAAGGCCTACAGTCAATTGTAACAGTAATTAGAGCAGTAATGATCACATCCCTGATTCTATGGCTCCGTCTTCACTCAGGGACCGGTGTAGGGAGGGTGGGGACCTGACACCTCTGTTTCCATGGTAATTTATGAGACTTGACCTGGGAATCCAAACACCCCATTCCCAACCCTTCCTCATGGGTATCCTAACCCTTCTTTGAACTGTTCAGTATACTGTAGGCACCACGGTTTTCACATCCCAGGCCAGCCACAACGTTGAAAATTGCTGTCCTACTAGTACATGATGAGGAAAACACTGTCCCTCCATCCGTTCTTCTGTCTGCATCTATTTTTCCCCAGGTTGTGTGTGGGTTGGCCAATCGATCTGAAACTGCCCACGGGCATTGAGCACTGGCATAGGCAGGGCCTTACAAAGCTGATTTTTCCATTTCCCTCAATTTAAGAGCTTTTATGAGCATTTTTGGGAAGTCTGCACAGAATGGGCTACATGCACAACTCCACTACTTCCTGAAATTAGTACAGCTTCTTTATTTCCTGTCATCACTATTGGATGAACTGATTAATGTCAGGTGTGCTGCAGTCACAACAATGATCAGGCACACCTGATTAATCAGTTCATCCAATAGTGTAGGACAGGAAATAAAGAAGCTGTACTAATTTCAGGAAGTAAAAAAGTCATGCATGTAGTCTATTGTGGCACGTGCATCCCCGGGGTGTGGACTGCTTTCACGCACCTCCCCGGGTGTGGACTGCTTTCTTTGAAAACTGATCATCGTGACAAACTCAGGTTAGGATTACACGTTAGCTTCCGCGATTAGGCTCAAGTAAAGGTGAAGGTTAGGCTTATTTTCCGCTTTCTGTAGGGAAAATCCCGGCTAAGCTGCAGATCGGCCAAACACAAGTAAAACTAACATCGCAGCCACTACATCCACAGCTATAAAACGTGGTGTTTAACCATTTCCAACGTGGGCTTCTAAATATGAGATGCCCCCTCGCCACCCAAACGCACCCTTTCCCTCCCCACCTCCCATTTGTGTGAGGACTATGCATCAGCATGTGCCTCTGACTGCAGCTCTCGTCAAGGCAGAGCAATAGCTGAGAGAGAGATTCTCAAACAGGGAGGGGAGGGGAGGGAGTGTGTTTTGTAAGTTAGCCCAGCTCCCCGTAGCTCAGCAGTGGCTGACCCCTCTCCCCTTCTGTCTGCTAAGAGGCCTACGGGGAGGAATCAGCCCAAATTACCTTTATTGATCCAGAGAGACAGGTGAATACCAAGCAGGCCCCTCTTCCCTTCACTCTTCTTATCTTTCATCCACCATTTTCATCATCCCGCACCTCCCTCCCCTGCCTGGAGGAGAGAGAGAGAGAGAGAGAGTGAGAGTATATGAGAGTGGGAGAGACTATTCTGAATCAGCCACTGCGGCGGTTTAGTGTTTGAATTCAGGTTGCTGTGTTAAGAACCTGCCTTCTCGTTGCTCATCTTTCGCCGGCGGCTGAGCGAACGGGTGCGGCGAGCGTCTGTTTTTCTGCTTCCCATCCGCCGTTGTCCTTTCGCCCCGGCATACAAATCACTGTGGCGGTGGAAAAGATACTCCGTTAGGTCCAACTCTGAGTTAAATCAATGCGTGACTTATCAAATGAAATAGGGGATTATCTGGTAATCACCTGGCAAACGTTGCTGAAATTGTAATTATCTCCGCCGCACACATCTCGGACAGGGTAGACGGACCAAACTAACTGTTTAAGTGGAGGGTAAAATAACAAGGTGGAGAAAGTCACAACAGCTATAGCTCTTAGACGGCGGCGTGAGGGAGAATGTTTATGTGTCGAGGGGGAGCAGGAGGGAAGGGCGAGACGTAGCGGGGTTGACTCCATTAAGAGATTTATGCTTCGTCCTCGTTAGCGTCCTCGTCTCATTAGCGGGGTCTTGCTGCTTAATCACAGCTCGCTCATGGCCATCATCCATCTGCTTAGGAAGGTACATGATAACAGGTGCTCTATATGTGCATATGGTGTCTATATCTACATGTCTGTCAGGCTGGTAGTATGCATTTTGTAAAATATAATGAAATGCTTTAAAGTGTATGAAGTGCTGTATCTGGATCCGATAGAAAAGTCACCAGAAGTGTCTGAAAAGATTAAAGATTAAAGATTCAAGATTCAAGATTCAAAAGCGCAGGTCTTCACACTGTATGTGGGTGTAAATAGGCCTATATCTGCTGTACACTAGAATTGGAAATGGCTGGAGATGTGGTGTAAAAGTGCAACACAGCCCCCAGGTGGAAGCACTGGAAAGTTACATTAGACCCCAGAACAGCTGGACGGCCCCTTTTTTTCTTTCTTTCTTTGCTGTCTTGCCCCATCTGTTGGTCAAATATCTTTGTCTATTACCAAGTAGGCTACTATGCAGCTCAAAAGGAAATAACCTACAATTGTGTTTAACATGTCTTTTAGCAAGTGATTCATGTCAAGTGAAATCCCTGCTCTGATTTTCATTCCTGTACAACCAAAACACACGTTTGACTCCCATTGCTGTAATAATAACTGCATATCACCATTTAGAAAAGTTTGGAAACTTCATTGTGGTGACGAGGTGATGGTGGTTCACAGGAGAGATGGCTGTAAAACTACCACTAACGTTAGCCTATATGCCTAAAACCCCAAAAACCCAAGAGTCTATAATTGATAGACAGACTGATTGATTGAAATTGATTAATTTTTTAGCCTATAAAGTCACATATACTAGCCAAATTTTGTCCTCCTGATAGCCTATAAGACTTTTGGAGCTCCTTTATCATTTGTTGATGTGCCATGGGACACTTGTGTGAGCATTTGTTTGAAATTTTCTAAAAACCTGTAACGCAAACGTTAAAACTCTCATAACACTTTGTCAGCTGCCAGCGATTTTTGAACAGTTCACATTAGCCTACATTTCGAATATATAGGAATAATTAATGGAAATATACTTTAATCTAATATTGACATAGGGCAGGGATGGCACTACACACCAGGGCAAGGGTGGGCTATAGCCACCTCACAAATCTGCCTAGCCCCAGTTAAGCCCCCTCCAACATTTCAATATCTTTTTTATTTTTAAATAAACATATGTAAAGTTACTAACCAGCCATTCTGATTGATTGTGTGCATTTATTTGATAATTCATAAAAAGATATGTACGTATACAACTGCCCACCAGGAATACATACATTTAAAGGAAAATCATTGAGGTTGAAAACACAATAAAGCCAAATGCTTATTTCAATTGTGGACCTCTATTTCCATTGTGGTTGTGGACCTCTTCTTACCCTGATATTAACCTACCAATCATCACGCCCCATGCCTAAACCTAACTAATCACTTGAACACTTAGCTTATGCTTACTGTGTTAAATTACTGTACACACTCACTATTTGATGTACGTTTTTGGGGGAAATAACTGTGCAATACCTGGCTCAAAGCCTCGTTCAGATTGAATGGCATAATTGTGCAATATATTAAACATATAACCTCTGTACAATTGACACTTTTTCATGTTGAATGGCATATAATCCTGCAATATCTGGAAACATATACGTTTAAGCCTTTGTTTACAATCCTATGTGGGATATTCACACATTTACTGTACATTTACAAACATTTACTGTACATTCCTTCATATATATGTATTTAAAATAGACACTTTACACAAGACTTATTGTATATACCGTAAATTCCGGACTATAAGCCGCACCGGTGTATAAGCCGCACCTGCAAAGTTGACTATTTTTTTCTTATATAAGCCGCACCGGACTATAAGCCGGTTTTAATGGTATTTTTTTTTTTTTTTTTTTTGTGTTTTAATGTTTAATTACCATATGTAAGGGTTCATGCACAGAGGGGATTGTCGGGAAAGAGATGGCTGTTTGAGGAAGCTCCCATTTATTAACATTTCAACAAAACAACATAACACAACACCACCTGTGTTGTTTTTTACAGTGCACACAGTGTCATACAGTGTGGTGAAAAGAGGGCAAGAGAGGAAATTAAAACTTATTATAGTTATATAGGATTTATAGTTAGAAAGAGTGCTAAAAAAGAGTTTTTTTTTTTTTAATCCATAGATAAGCCGCACCGTTATATAAGCCGCAGGGGCCAAAAAAGCCCAAAAAACGGGAAAAAAGGTGCGGCTTATAGTCCGGAATTTACGGTACTTGGCTTACTGTAAATTTTGCTAATGGCTAAATGTACCCTTTATGCCTTGCCTGTTTTTGACTTGTGCATCTAAATGTTCTTTATTTATTTATTTTCTGTATGTGTGTACTTTGAGAGCAAAGTAAACCCGGAGCCCAATTCCTTGTATGTGTACATACCTGGCCAATAAAGCTGATTCTGATCTCATTTTGAGACACTAATGATTTGCATTTTATCATTCATTTAGAACAGAATTGTTATGAAAATCACTCAATCAATGGTCTGACAATATATTTCCATTGATAGACAATGATAATATTGAAATATTACCCTGCCCAATATTAAGTGAACTCTGCTGTGAGGAGCATCATGTGTTTCTTCAGGCTTTGTTTACAACCAAAACCTTTACCACAGACTGATCATTTAAATGGTTTATCTCATGTGTGGAGTCTCATGTGTGTTGTCAAGGCTCCTTTCTGATGAAAACATTCCCCACAAACTGAACATTTAAATTATTTCTCTCCTGTGTGGACTCTCATGTGTATTGTCAAGGTTCCTTTCTGATGAAAACCTTCCCCACAGACTGAGCATTTAAATTGTTTCTCTCCTGTGTGGACTCTCACATGTGTTGTCAAGGTTCCTTTCTGACGAAAACCTTCCCCACAGACTGAGCATGTAAATGGTTTCTCTCCTGTGTGGCCTCTCATGTGTTGTTTCAAGATTTCTTCATGACCAAAACTGTTACCACAGACTGAGCATTTAAATGGTTTATCTCCTGTGTGGACTATCATGTGTTGTTTCAAGTGTACTTTTTGAGCACAACTGTTACCACAGACTGAACATTTAAATGGCTTCTCTCCTGTGTGGATTATCATGTGTCTGGTCAAGTCTCTGTCAAATCTTTTATGACAAACTTAAAGTGATTATTCCCAACAACTTCACAGTTTTTCTGTGAGTCTAAGCCTGACTTAGGTTCACTGGTCTCCATCCAATTATCACTGTCTTCAGTTTTAGACGAGTTTGAAGTCTTGCCAGCACTGGCTGGTTCTGATGCTCCACCGTCCTCTCCATCGGTTTCTGTTTTCATCTGTTCAGTTGAACTGCTCCTCTAGTGAGCTCTGCCTCTCTCTTCTCCTCAGTTTGATGAAGCTGTGAGGACTGAGGTTTGTCTTCATCATCTTCACTCTTCACAGGAACAGGGGTGAATTGGAACTTGGTGATATCAGCCTCCTCCGGCTCTTGAAGCTGCTCTCCCTCCTGACTGATCCAGAGGTCCTCCTGTTCCACTTTAATGTGTGGGGGCGCTGGGTCCTCCTGAAGCTGCACTCCCTCCTGACGGGTACAGAGTTCCTCCTGTTCCTCTTTAATGTGTGGGGGCTCTGGGTCCTCCTGACTGATCCAGAGTTCCTCCTGTTCCTCTTTAATGTGTGGGGGCTCTGGGCCCTCCTGGTCCAGACCGGGGCTCCACTCCTGCAGCTCAGGGGGAATTTCTTCTGACCAACAGCTGCTGGAGGTCTGGAGGTACGGTTGCTCTGTGTAACCGCACTTCAGGATTTAAAACAGTGTCTAGCAGCTTTCGTTGTTGCTCGTTCTTTTTGGAACATGAAGATTCTAGCCTGATATCAGACTGAATGGTTACCTCGTTACACTCCATTTCCTTTTTCAGAAGCAGTCAACTCAGTGGAGTGGGAAGGTCTGGACTCAGGCAGAAGCTTCCTCCTCGTACTCTGCTATCTTCTTTCAAACACAGCCCAAATATATCTTCAATGGACGCACTTAGTCACTAGTTCACCAACGCTGTCAGGTTATTAGACATTTCCATACAGTGACACAGGAACCTTTTCTCCTGAACGTTTTACTGATAAACGTTGTTCTTCAAAGGAAGCTCCAATAAACGTTAGTTACGTCCATTAGCTTCACAGCTAACTAACGCTAACCATTCATCTGAGTCCATAAGAGGAGCTGCTTCTTCCTCTCACAGTGCTAAACGGAGCCTCGTCTGCAGTTTATATATTCGTGGTAATATCATCCATATACATACAGTCTTATGTTGGTCAGTTACAGTTATATTATAAACTATGCTAATGAAAGGGGGGACCTACCCATACATACATACATTTCTTTATACCTACATACATACCGTACACACCCCATGTACACACCGCATGGTACACATTCACGCGCACTGGCCACCATCGTCCGACGTAAATGAGTCCGGTCCGGTCCGTCCTCAATCTGTGTCCGATTCAACTTGGGCCTACCCATGGATCTATTATTAGGGCCTACCTCTTTTTAGACTTCTTCTGCGTTTGTGTCTGATGCGCCCAGCCATCACAGCGCTCCACAGCGCCCCACTGATCTGAAGCTATATAGGCCTATTGCAACTACAAACACGAGAAGAAACGGTAGAACTCTAGAGGAGGCAGGCCAGCGAGACAGAGACCGCTCTGAATTCAAGCTATTTGGCGAGGGTGCGCTTGCCAAAGCCGCAGAAAAACTCCCAGATATAAAATATGGATAGCTACGTATCCTACATGTACACTCTTTGTTTACAAAGTGGTTATTTAAGACTACAAATAGCCACTTTAGACTACGTTTAAATAATTCCCTATTATAGTACCTCTCACCTGTTAAGAATCTTGCTGAATACTGGACCAATTACACTCTCTCTCTCTCTCTCTCTCTCTCTCTCTCTCTCTCTCTCTCTCTCTCTCTCTCTCTCTCTCTCTCTCTCTCTCTCTCTCTCTCTCTCTCTCTCTCTCTCTCTCTCTCTCATACCTCTAATAAGAAAAAAATTCTGTGTTTACACAAGTTCCAAGTTTATTTGTATTTGTACATTTTTCTTTTTTTTTTTACTTTTTTTTTATGCCTTTTCATATATATAGACAAAACACTCAGCAACATGTATAAACAAAAACAAAACAAAACAAAACAAAACAAAACAAAACAAAAACCAACAACAGGAATACAGAAACATCACCAACAGTGACAAAACAAAAACAAACAAAACAAAATATATAGATGAAACGCAACACCTTTCCATGTTTGATTGCTGATCAATTGTTGGAAACAACTTCATGTCTATCACAACCATTACTTCAGTAACTCACATTCCATCACAAAACATACAGGTCTTATTCCACCCACATACAAGTATTTCATTGAACCCTTGTCTTTATTCAGTCGTCATTTCTGACCTACCTGATGTCCATAATGACCATATATCACTAAAGTTGTCCATTTTAAATTGTATCTTAGCTGTAATCATTTCCATGATGGACACCTCATTCACCTTTTGTTTCCATTGTTTTATGTTCGGGGGTTGTGGCTGCAACCATAGGACAGTAATATTTTTCTTAGCTATCAAGAGCATGGTCCTCAATAAATACAATTTCTTTTTTTCCATTGGAGTTTCTGTTGGGATGCCTAGGATAAATAGTTTTGGATCAAGATTTAATTTTATATTCAAAATGCGTTCTATTTCCTTTTTCACATCCTCCCAGTACCCCTGCAGCTTAGGGCAAGCCCATAGTATATGTGAAAGGTCTCCCTGTTGGCCACAACCCCTCCAACATAATCCTGATGATTTTCCATATTTAGCCATTATGGCAGGAGTTCTGAAATACCTATTTTTGACCTTCCAGTCAAACTCCCTCCAGTTTGGACTGTTTGTTAGTTTATGACCAGACATACACGCTTCATCCCATTCAATTTCAGAGATTACACTATTCAATTCCAGTTCCCATCTTTTTTTGCTGTCCCAATCTTTCTCCCTTAAATCATGTTGCAATGCTTTGTAGAATTTTGAAATAATTCCTTTCTTAAGTTTTTCTTCCTCCCCTCTTATAATGAGTTGTTCTATGTTTGATGGATCCCTTAATATATTTTCCCATTCCTTGTTTTTCTGGAGATAATGTCTAACTTGTAGAAATTTATAATGATCTTGGGCAGGTAGATTAAATTCCTCACTAATTTGTTCAAATGATTTTAGTGTTTGCCCATCGAATAGTTGGCCAATATACACCAGTCCCCTATCCATCCATTTCTTAAAGCCTGTATACAAACTGGCTGGTTGAAAGTCTGGGTTTAATGCAATTTTAGTAGCTCTTGATATTGAGTTTGACAATCTTAACTTAGTCCTTATTTTTGTCCATATTTTCAAAGTGTTCTCTACCCATTCATTTTTTATTCTTAGTTTTTTCCATTCTTTCTGGCTCATAAATGGTAGAGAGCCTAGTGGTACTGGAGAAGAGTTCTGTTCCATTTCCACCCAAATGGAGTCTTTATCTTCTGTAATCCATGACATTATTGTTTTAAGTTGTGCTGCCCAGTAGAAATGTAACATATTAGGTAAATTTAAACCTCCATCTCCTTTAGAACTTTGTAACCTTTTATAACTTATTCTTGCCTTTTTATTTTGCCAAACAAAATTTGAAATCATCTTGTCTAAGGTCTTAAAAACAAATTTTGTAATATTCATTGGAAGTGATTGAAATAAGAAAAGCAAGCGTGGCAGTACATTCATTCGCGTAATTTCCACTCTACCCATTAATGTCAGAGGCAGGATCTCCCACTTTTTCAAGTCTCGTCTTATCTCTGAAATCAATTTGTCATAGTTGGCCTTAAATAAATGGGATGTTGATGGTGTTAATATCACTCCTAAATATCGGAAACCTTTCTTGGTCCATTGAAATTTAACTCTTTCCTCTAGTCCACTTGGCCTCTCTCCCGAAAGCATCATTGCAACAGATTTAGTTTCATTGATCAAAAAACCTGAAATTTTTCCATAATCATTTAAGTCCTTCAACAAAGCAGGTATAGAAGATGAAGGTTTGCTGATAAAGGCAAGTAAATCATCCGCAAATAGCGAGGTTTTGTGTTCTTTATGTCCATCATCAGTTATTCCACAAATTTCTGTATTTTGTCTTATAGTCTCTGCCAGCGGTTCAATACTCAGAGCGAACAGTAGAGGGCTAAGACAATCCCCCTGTCTCACCCCCCTTCTAATAGGGAAGAAATCCGAGCAACATCCATTCACTCTAATACGTGATTTTGGATCATTATAAATGATTTTTATCCAGTTGATAAAGGCAGAATTGAATCCAAAAACTTGTAGTGTTTCATATAAAAAACTCCATTTAACCCTATCAAATGCTTTTTGGGCATCAAGACCAAGTATTAGAGATGTTTGTTTATTCTTTTGGGCTCTTGATATGATATTTATAGTTCTTCTTATATTATTTGCTCCCTGTCGAAATGGAACAAATCCTGTTTGGTCCGGATTAATTAATTTAGCTATTTTTTTCTGTATTCTTTGTGCCAAGATACTGGTTAATATTTTCAAATCATTGCATAACAAACTAACTGGTCTATATCCCTCACAATGTATAGGGTCTTTGCCCTCTTTGTGCAACACAGAAATAATAGCTTCAGACCATGTTCTTGGAGGGTCTCCTTTTGACAATGCATAATTAAAGATTTTCACTAGTATTGGTGTAATCTGTTCGGAGAAAAGTTTGTAGAATTCTCCTGGCATTCCATCTGTTCCTGGTGATTTATTATTTTTCAAGGAAGTTATAGTTTTCATAACTTCTTGGTGTGTTACAGGCTTTGTCATATCAAATGCCTCTTCCTCTGTCAGTGATGGTAAGTATATTTTTGAAAAGAAATCTTTATTTTCCTTTTCTATTAAGGTGGAGTCTGAATCTGCATATATGTCCTTAAAGTAAGCTCCAAAAGCTTCTGCTATATCTTTTGGTGATGTCAAAGATTCCTTAGATTGTGGATGGGTTATTTTTGCCACCAGTCTACTTGACTGGGTCTTTCTTAATTGAAAAGCCAATAAGCGACTAGCTCTGTTACCCATTTCATAAAACCTCTGTCTAGAGAAACGAATAGCACCTTCTGCCTTATATGTTAAGTGTTCATCTAGTCTCTGTCTAGTTTCTTTCAATTCCAAGAGTGTTTTATTTTTAGATGTCATTTTATGTTCTTTCTCCAAGTTGTTAATTCTCTCTTCAAGTTCCTTCTGTTTTTTTAACTGAATTTTCTTCATTCTCGATGATATTTCTATCATTTTCCCCCGGGTAACTGCTTTACAGCCTTCCCATAGAATTGAGGGTGTAACTTCATTGTTGTCATTTATCAGAAAATACTCTTCAATATTTTTTCTAAGTTCATTTACTATTCCTTTATCTGATAGAATCGAAGTATTCAGTCTCCAATATTTAAAGAATGTTTCACCTCCCATATCCATAGTAAGTACAACCGGAGCATGATCACTTATAGTTATGGATTCAATTCTGCAGTCCAGTACATTATGCATATGTTGCTTTGATACCAGGAAAAAATCAATTCTTGAATAACTATTATGTGGATTAGAGTAGAAAGTAAAATCTCTTTTTTGAGGATTTTCGTCTCTCCATGGGTCAATCAATCCCAATTCTTCAATCATATTACCAAGCATTCGATGTTTTTTAGATCTTGGGCCATGTTCTGAGGGCAACCTGTCCATTCGACCATTTTGGACAACATTAAAATCTCCTCCTATTAACGTCGTCCCTCTCCCCTTGCTAACTATTACATTTGCTATGGTTTTAAAAAACGTAGCATCATCTTCATTCGGGGCATAGACATTTACAATTGTCATAACAGTATCTCCTATAGTACCCACTATCATAACATATCTACCTTCTACATCTTTAGTGATACTCTCAAGAACAAATGGGTATTTGTACATTTTTCTACTCTGTATTTTCATTAATTGATACCCTACTTGTATTTAGTTCAACAACCATTACGCACATTTTTTCTCTTTGCACCTTTTAAGTTAATGTTTTTATACTCTTATGTACAGCTGTTTACACACTTTAGAGATCTTCTATTGTATGCCCATGCTTAAGTTAACTACGCTTACATATATTAACTGATTGCAATGTTTCATAGCTGTTTACACACTTCCTTAGTATATATTTAACTGTATGCATACTCTTAAGCTAACTTATGTGTATTGTATTTGAGTGCTACACCTCTTTATTATCCTATATCTTTAACTGTATGCACATTTTTGCTTTTGCTTCTGTTTTCACTTTACACTTGCTTTGGCAATGTATATGTATGTTTCTCATGCCGATAAACCCCCTTTGAATTGAAATTGAGAGAGAGAGAGAGAGAGAGAGAGAGAGAGAGAGAGAGAGAGAGAGAGAGAGAGAGAGAGAGAGAGAGAGAGAGAGAGAGAGAGAGAGAGAGAGAGACTATTCCCAGCCTGGAGCCAAGCCTATAGGTGTGACCATGGGAAGGCTGTCCATTAGGTTCAGTCTCACCCTGGACACGTCGCACCTACCTCCCTGGTGCCTGTGATCACACTCCCACAGCACATGCTCACACTCTCCAGCATTCACAGGGCCACACCAGCACACTCTCCACATAGCCTACAGGAATATCTCATGAGAAGTTTCATTCACATGTAGCCTACAGGAATATCTAATGACAAGTGTAATTCCAAACTGAGATATCCATGATTTGGAAAAACAAATCACAAAAGTCACCAATGCTTACAAAATAGTAACTTTCTAGAGGATGTTATGTTTCTTCCCAATATTGAGCAGTTGCTCAATATTGGGAACATGATAAACATGATAAAGATGTGGGGGAGGAGAGGATAAAAACAAACACTATTGATTTAAAATGTTGGACAAACCATCTGACTAGATCATCAGAAC
>NC_139630.1:45485887-45493387 GCF_964638095.1 Poromitra crassiceps | reverse complement strand
GAGTTTTAAGGCTTGAACCAAGCCAACCAGTCTTCCAGAGAATCATGAGTGACCATAAAAAAAATCACTTTCAGCAAAAACAAAAAATAAAATAACAAATCTTGAATTCCCTTGAGTTTCTGCAGGTTACTACATGTGTAGACCATTTCTTCCCATAGTGCAGAGGTTGATACAGTATGTGCTTGTGGCCAAGCCATGCTGGTTCACAGATACACCTGAGCTGCCTGTCTGTCTTCTCCCTCCCTCCTCACCTGAGCTGCCTGTCTGTCCTCTCCCTCCCTCCTCACCTTAGCTGCCTGTCTGTCTTCTCCCTCCCTCCTCACCTGAGCTGCCTGTCTGTCTTCTCCCTCCCTCCTCACCTGAGCTGCCTGTCTGTCTTCTCCCTCCCTCCTCACCTGAGCTGCCTGTCTGTCTTCTCCCTCCCTCCTCACCTGAGCTGCCTGTCTGTCTTGCCCCTCCTCACCTGAGCTCCCTGTCTGTCCTCTCCCTCCCTCCTCACCTGAGCTGCCTGTCTGTCTTCTCCCTCCTCACCTGAGCTCCCTGTCTGTCTTCTCCCTCCTCACCTGAGCTGCCTGTCTGTCTTCTCCCTCCCTCCTCACCTGAGCTGCCTGTCTGTCCTCTCCCTCCCTCCTCACCTGAGCTGCCTGTCTGTCTTCTCCCTCCCTCCTCACCTGAGCTGCCTGTCTGTCTTCTCCCTCCCTCCTCACCTGAGCTGCCTGTCTGTCTTCTCCCTCCCTCCTCACCTGAGCTGCCTGTCTGTCTTCTCCCTCCCTCCTCACCTTAGCTGCCTGTCTGTCTTCTCCCTCCCTCCTCACCTGAGCTGCCTGTCTGTCTTGCCCCTCCTCACCTGAGCTCCCTGTCTGTCCTCTCCCTCCCTCCTCACCTGAGCTGCCTGTCTGTCTTCTCCCTCCTCACCTGAGCTGCCTGTCTGTCTTCTCCCTCCCTCCTCACATGAGCTGCCTGTCTGTCTTCTCCCTCCC
The DNA here is from genome assembly GCF_964638095.1 of Poromitra crassiceps. Lineage (NCBI taxonomy): Eukaryota > Metazoa > Chordata > Actinopteri > Beryciformes > Melamphaidae > Poromitra > Poromitra crassiceps. The sequence continues at coordinate 45,492,407 of NC_139630.1, read as the reverse complement.
TCCTCACATGAGCTGCCTGCCTGTCTTCTCCCTCCCTCCTCACATGAGCTGCCTGTCTGTCCTCTCCCTCCTCACCTGAGCTGCCTGTCTGTCTTCTCCCTCCTCACCTGAGCTGCCTGTCTGTCTTCTCCCTCCCTCCTCACATGAGCTGCCTGTCTGTCCTCTCCCTCCCTCCTCCCTGCATTCACTCTCCATCTGTTTCCTCCAAACAAAAGGCAGCTCACTATATGTAGCTACCACCTGCCAGGCACTCACACAGAAGCCCCCTACCCCCAACTCCAAATGGAGACCTTCTCCCCTATGAGAAAACAGCTTTCCCCTTTCATATGTTCATATGAAGACCTGACACAGGCATTTGACAGACCTTTGGAAGGAATAGGGAAGCAGACGATAAAGTATAATGACGGAGCAACCCACGCAGAGATACAACCTTGCACTTGAGGATTTTTCCGCACCTCAACCTACTTTTCACTCGTGACTCAAACACGTCTCACTTACAAGAAACATCTCATCCTCCCCACACTGGTGCCTCCTGGGAGTTTGCATATGGGAGCCCATGTTTTTTCTTTTTTGTTTGATGAGGCTCTTTTATTATTCCTCCACAGAATTTAGGCGACGCTCAGGTTAAATTCCACATAACATTAGCAAGGGGCACGGTGGCGCAGTGGTAGCACTGTCGTCTCACAGCAAGAAGGTCCTGGGTTTGACTCCTGCCTGGAATGCTGTGGGCACTGAGGGTGTGTCCCCATCCCCATGTCCTCAGTGCCTATTGCCCAGGTGGGGTCATCAAAAGGGCCCTTCTGTGTGGAGTTTGCATGTTCTCCCCGTGCTCCCCTGGGGTTGGATCTCCACTCCACATTAGCAAGCAATACAGTTTTTCTCACTCATAGATGCATTTCTGGAAACTCTAACCTCTCGTTCTCAAAACTCTAAGTGCAATTCCCAAAACAATAAGGAACAATTATTTCCTCATAACACTATATTATTTCCTCATAACACTATAATACCACCAAATTGTCAATCACCGCTGTTTGGTCAGGAGCCATTGTCGTCACTCCAGAAGAGAAAGACAGCCCCCTCCCGCCATTAGAGCAACGATGGGGGGGGGGGGGGGGGGGGGTAAGCATTTGGTAGTGGGTCTTCGGCATAGGAGAGAGGGGGGTTAGGGTAATCACTGATAGCCACTTGGTTGTGGTGTAAGGATTTGGATATGGTGGGGGGCTTATGGTTAGGGTCTCCAGTGGAAGGCTGGGGCTCTGCCTGGGGGTTTCCCAGAGGGGAAAGATCTCAGGGTCACCCCCGGAAAAAAGTGCTAAGGCAAGAAATAAGACAAATAAGAGCTATGGACAGTGGGTTTTTCTTATATTACTTCAAGACAAGGGCAGACGGGGAGAGAGGCAGATGTGAGGTGTTTGCTGAAGAGATGAGGTTTCAGCCTGGAAGCAAACGACAGAAGATGGAGAATGGTCTGGCTACCTTTGAATAATGTACATGTCGGTGACGCCTGGCTGGAAAGGGAAGATCTGTCATTTTGGCAGCAGAGTGCCCTGTGTTGGCTTCACAGACTGCAGCTTTGCAGACCGCCCCTGCATAGCCTAAGTCTTGCATTTGGCACTGGCATAAATACGTGCGTGCGTGCGTGTGTGCTGTTGTGCATGATAAATGACTGAACATTTCCATTACGCTCCATCGTGGCACTCAAGTTTGTCGGTACCTTCGGAGGTGCATCACCAGATAATCAATAAAGAGCTGTTTGTCTTACAATTAATGTGCATTTGCTTCTCCTCTCAACATCAATTTATTTTCTTATGCGTCACACATGTAGAGTGTTTGAAGGGTTTGCCAAACGATATTAGAAACAGTCAACAGAACACATGTAGAGTGACTGAAGGGTTTAGAGTGAGGGTTTAGAGCAGGCATGTCCAAAGTCCGGCCTGGGGGCCAGATACGGCCCTTTGACCAATCTTAAGTGGCCCTCGGCTTGTCTCTCAAAATAATACTACTGTATATGTGGCCCACCACACAATATTGCAAGCAAGCAATAAGCAAGTAAAATTCAATTTTTTTCTGTTCACCTATGATGACAGCACTATCATACAGTTTGTAGACAAGCAAGCACCAATTAGGAACAACACAGGCACTAATAATATTCTCAGATGGTAAACAAAATCCTTAGAGTACAATTGTATTGTATGTGATTTTTATTTTTATTTTTATAATCCATATGATGCGAGAAGCAGCCGGTCAGCCCCCCGGTAATTTCACATGATCTGATCTGGCCCCCATTCAAAAAAGTTTGGACCCCCCTGGTTTAGAGGGTGTAGACTGTAGAGTGATTGAAGGGTTTGCCAAACCATATTAGAAACAGTCAACAGATGACTTCCTCTTATCACAAATCAGAAGATGTAGGCATATAATGTAGCCTAGATTATTAATTGCATGCGAATGCAGATACCAAGGTCTACTGCTTAAAGTCACATCCTCACATAGGGAATGCATTCTTTCATTTTTCCTAGACTGATTTTGAGATGCTGCTTGCATATAATCTGTTGTAGGTTTGGGTTATCCCTGGAAGGGACATTCTGATATTTTGTGGTATATAAGAGTTATCCTCACAGCATAAATCAATGACCACCGTGGCACTGCCTCCTTCATCCATCAAATGCCCAATGGTAGTTTATTCATATCCATTGGTGTTCTGGTGTTTGGACCTTGAAGCCAGGAGTGGAATCTGCATTTCAATAGGTTAATGGTATATTCTCAACATAACCAGTTTAAATTACTGTAGGCTAATATGTGCTTCATATAGAAAGTTGGTCGATGTCGGCTCGATGGCCCGCTGCTGCACATACACACAAGTGCCAATCCCAGTGTCTGCTTATGTGTGCATGTGCTTGTGTGCTTTAATGTTCTGAGAACGGTTATCTGGAAGGTCAGTTTGATCTAAATGATTTAATTAAAGTCTAGTGGGTTCCCTTGGAAACCATCTGAGGACTGAAAGTGTGCTCTGAGTAAAAACAGCAGACAGCGGCCAGAGAAAGGTGTGTGTGTGTGTGCGCGTGTGTGTGTGTGTGTGAGAGAGAGAGAGAGAGAGAGAGAGAGAGACAGAGAGAGAGAGAGAGAGAGAGAGAGAGAGAGAGAGCCATGTGAAAGCTTACATATTGTTGCCATGTGTCGGTTATGAAAGCACTAAAAGGCCAAATCAGAAAGCAGGCAACAATCAGAGTGAGACTGAGTCAGAAGCTATGCAACAACAGTAACAGAGACAGAGAGATAGACTGAGTCAGAAGCTATGTAACAACAGTAACAGGGACATAAATATAGACTGAGTCAGAAGCTATGTAACAACAGTAACAGGGACAGAAATATAGACTGAGTCAGAAGCTATGTAACAACAGTAACAGAGACAGAGAGATAGACTGAGTCAGAAGCTATGTAACAACAGTAACAGAGACAGAGAGACAGACTGAGTCAGAAGCTATGTAACAACAGTAACAGGGACAGAGAGATAGACTGAGTCAGAAGCTATGTAACAACAGTAACAGAGACAGAGAAATAGACTGAGTCAGAAGCTATGCAACAACAGTAACAGGGACAGAGAGATAGACTGAGTCAGAAGCTATGCAACAACAGTAACAGGGACAGAAAGATAGACTGAGTCAGAAGCTATGTAACAACAGTAACAGAGACAGAGAGATAGACTGAGTCAGAAGCTATGTAACAACAGTAACAGGGACAGAGAAATAGACTGAGTCAGAAGCTATGTAACAACAGTAACAGAGACAGAGAGACAGACTGAGTCAGAAGCTATGTAACAACAGTAACAGAGACAGAGAGACAGACTGAGTCAGAAGCTATGTAACAACAGTAACAGGGACAGAGAGATAGACTGAGTCAGAAGCTATGCAACAACAGTAACAGGGACAGAGAAATAGACTGAGTCAGAAGCTATGTAACAACAGTAACAGAGACAGAGAGATAGACTGAGTCAGAAGCTATGCAACAACAGTAACAGAGACAGAGAGATAGACTGAGTCAGAAGCTATGCAACAACAGTAACAGAGACAGAAAGACAGACTGAGTCAGAAGCTATGTAACAACAGTAACAGAGACAGAGAGACAGACTGAGTCAGAAGCTATGTAACAACAGTAACAGAGACAGAGAGATAGACTGAGTCAGAAGCTATGTAACAACAGTAACAGAGACAGAGAGATAGACTGAGTCAGAAGCTATGCAACAACAGTAACAGAGACAGAGAGATAGACTGAGTCAGAAGCTATGCAACAACAGTAACAGGGACAGAAAGATAGACTGAGTCAGAAGCTATGTAACAACAGTAACAGGGACAGAGAGATAGACTGAGTCAGAAGCTATGTAACAACAGTAACAGAGACAGAGAGATAGACTGAGTCAGAAGCTATGTAACAACAGTAACAGAGACAGAGAGATAGACTGAGTCAGAAGCTATGTAACAACAGTAACAGAGACAGCAAGACAGACTGAGTCAGAAGCTATGCAACAACAGTAACAGAGACAGAAAGATAGACTGAGTCAGAAGCTATGCAACAACAGTAACAGAGACAGAGAGATAGACTGAGTCAGAAGCTATGTAACAACAGTAACAGAGACAGAGAGATAGACTGAGTCAGAAGCTATGCAACAACAGTAACAGAGACAGAGAGATAGACTGAGTCAGAAGCTATGTAACAACAGTAACAGGGACAGAAAGATAGACTGAGTCAGAAGCTATGCAACAACAGTAACAGGGACAGAGAGATAGACTGAGTCAGAAGCTATGTAACAACAGTAACAGGGACAGAGAGATAGACTGAGTCAGAAGCTATGTAACAACAGTAACAGGGACAGAAATATAGACTGAGTCAGAAGCTATGTAACAACAGTAACAGAGACAGAGAGATAGACTGAGTCAGAAGCTATGTAACAACAGTAACAGAGACAGAGAAATAGACTGAGTCAGAAGCTATGTAACAACAGTAACAGGGACAGAGAGATAGACTGAGTCAGAAGCTATGCAACAACAGTAACAGGGACAGAGAGATAGACTGAGTCAGAAGCTATGCAACAACAGTAACAGGGACAGAAAGATAGACTGAGTCAGAAGCTATGTAACAACAGTAACAGAGACAGAGAAATAGACTGAGTCAGAAGCTATGTAACAACAGTAACAGGGACAGAGAGATAGACTGAGTCAGAAGCTATGTAACAACAGTAACAGGGACAGAGAGATAGACTGAGTCAGAAGCTATGCAACAACAGTAACAGGGACAGAAAGATAGACTGAGTCAGAAGCTATGTAACAACAGTAACAGAGACAGAGAAATAGACTGAGTCAGAAGCTATGTAACAACAGTAACAGGGACAGAGAGATAGACTGAGTCAGAAGCTATGCAACAACAGTAACAGGGACAGAGAGATAGACTGAGTCAGAAGCTATGCAACAACAGTAACAGAGACAGAGAGATAGACTGAGTCAGAAGCTATGCAACAACAGTAACAGAGACAGAGAGATAGACTGAGTCAGAAGCTATGCAACAACAGTAACAGGGACAGAGAGATAGACTGAGTCAGAAGCTATGTAACAACAGTAACAGAGACAGAGAGATAGACTGAGTCAGAAGCTATGCAACAACAGTAACAGGGACAGAGAGATAGACTGAGTCAGAAGCTATGTAACAACAGTAACAGAGACAGAAATATAGACTGAGTCAGAAGCTATGTAACAACAGTAACAGAGAAAGAAATATAGACTGAGTCAGAAGCTATGTAACAACAGTAACAGGGACAGAGAGATAGACTGAGTCAGAAGCTATGTAACAACAGTAACAGGGACAGAGAGATAGACTGAGTCAGAAGATATGCAACAACAGTAACAGAGACAGAGAGATAGACTGAGTCAGAAGCTATGTAATAACAGTAACAGGGACAGAGAGGCAGTGTCATGTAGCCTACATCAACACTCTTCTTATTCCCATGAATTTGGCCATGAGAAATATACATAACATGGCACATAACATAGTAGTATATAGTGTATAATAAGTAGCAGAAGCCATACTAGTATATTGTGTTTTGATGAGATCTAGTCAAGTCAAGTCAAGTCAAGTTTATTTGTATAGCACATTTCATACACAGAGGCAATTCAAAGTGCTTCACATAAAATGGTTGACAGGAAAATAAAAGAAAAGAAGAGAGTAAAATGGACATTTAAAAGCATCACAACAAAACTTTAAAAAAAGAGTATAAAAAGTGCATTAAGCAACTTCATTAAGCACAGATTTAAGCATTAAATCATTAAGCATCTAGATTCATGACCAATTGTGTCAGTACTGTACAATATTTTTGCCATGTCAGTTTTTGTTGCAGCAATCCAGCTAACCTTTGTTCATTTCCAGATTAGCATTAATTTATCTGTGTACTTTTTCATTAATTATTCATTTTGTTTCTTGCAGCCATACACAAGCTTAGAGTAAAATCCTCCATCGGCAACACTACAGGTATAGG
>NC_139630.1:45418387-45480887 GCF_964638095.1 Poromitra crassiceps | reverse complement strand
TGCTGTCCTCAACCCTGGAGGAGGGGGACGGAAAAACGAGCGAGTGCGAGGCCGGGAGGACGACGCCAGGGTCAGCTGGAGAGTCGACGGGCGCGAGTGGAGACCGGAGGACGAGGATGTCGATCCGGTGCTCGTTCGTGCATTTGCTACTGGAACAAACAAAAAGGGGGGACCGAAAAGAGTGCTTCAGGGGAATTGGTGAAGCTGGGAAAAGGGGGGATGGAAATGGGGTTTAAAAGAAAAGCTAAGGAAAATGTGGGGGGCTTGTGTTTGAATTGAAATGTGTGAAAAAGAAGGAAATAATGAAAAACTAGACATTATGGAGTGCCTAATGGGAAACTAGACATTATGGGGGTACCTAATGGAAAACTAGACATTACGGAGTACCTAATGAAAAACTGGACATTATGACGGGGGTGCTGAAAAGAAAAGACTGGTTGTTGGGGAATTATAATTTGATGTGGTGATGGGAAAAATGTTGTGTTGGTGTGTTTTGGTACAGGGGGATATGTGTGGGTTGTGGGTGTCGACGTGGGCGTCGAGCTAATGTTGGGTGAGGAGTATGTAACGTGTTTGGGTAATCCAGGTATTACCTGTATGTGATGTGCAACCTAAGTGTCTGGATCGCAGCTAGGAACTGATGTGTGTGGGTGTGTTCCTAGGGGGAAGGGGATGTATGTGACCAGCGGCCGGGGCGGAGGCCAGTCAGGCCAGGGTGGGCGAGCTGACCGGGTGGTTTAGAGCTAGCAGCGAAGCTAGCTGCTAGGAGCGTGTATTGTGAAGACAAGAATAAAAAGCCTGTACCAACTTCAAGTCTCCAGTTCCTTGGACGAATACCCACTTCGTTACAATATATATAAAAGTGAAACTTTCATAGATTATAGATTCATTACACACAAAGAGAGAGAGAGAGAGAGAGAGAGAGAGAGAGAGAGAGAGAGAGAGAGGGGGGGGGGGGGGGGGGTGTTGCAGCGCAATCTTAGTATTCTGGGTAGATGTGCGTGTGAGGCAAGTGGAGGATGCTTGATATAGTGGCGGCGGTGATGCGCACTGTCACTGAGCATCTGGCCAGACGCTGCTCGGCTGCAGGGTTTACGTGAGGATGGATGTTTGAGTTTTTGCGTAACGGTAAAGTGATGCGTTTTGTTCTTGGCAATTCCAATCCCGAAGAATGTAACGTCTCTTGGAGTTATTGACGGAATTCCTACATTCATTAAGCAATATTATGTGGCTTAAACAACGCACCCGATTTCATAGAGAAGAGATGCGTAGCATGGCTTTGTAAAGTTTTTGGTCAGTTGACAGTAGGTATAAATAGACTATTCTGTAGCGGCAGCCTATGTCTTTTCGCAGTGTTTGCTTCCTTTAATGTGTGCTTTTCGATTTAGGCTACAAAGTGCAATTAAATCTGAGATGTCCGACTCCCACAACCAGAGCCAAGCCAGCAGTCGTCGCAGTGACTACGTGTGGCAATATGAATATTATGACGAGGAGCCAGTGTCTTTTGAAGGTCTCAAAGCGCATAGATGTAAGAATTGTCCAAATTACTTTCTGCGCTCATTAAATTCTCTTTTTGCTTAAGCGTGCGCATTTGTGTGCGTGTGTGTGTGTGTGTGTGCGTGCGTGCGTGCTTGTGTCTGGTGACAGTTGTTCACCTGTGTGTGTGTGTGTGTGTGTGTGTGTGTGTGTGTGTGTGTGTGTGTGTGTGTGTGTGTGTGTGTGTGTGTGTGTGTGTGTGTGTGTGTGTCTCAATTAACAAACAGCCCGGCCATTGATTAGGCTACTTTTGATTCTTACACCTGGCACATTTGCACTTCCTTGTATTGTCTTTATTGTGTGCATGATGGCATTGTGTGCTAGGAGGGTTTGAACCTGGTTCTTCGATGAGAAAATGATCTGGCAAGACTGGCATACATTCTTAAGCATAGGCAGATACTGTAGCAGATATATAGTAATACTGATTTCAACAATATCGCCCAGCCCCAGTATACCCTGTTTGTTCGGCTCTCTCTTCTCTCCCGCCCCCTGTTCTCCACTTCTCTTGCTCCCTTCTGTCCCCCTTTCTCCCCCTCTCCCCTATTCTGGGACCATGTCGGAAATAAGTGTTCACACTTTTACAGTACATGTCATCCCTTGGATCTTGTTGTCTTCCATATCCATAAATACAATTAATCAATCAATCCTCTCCCCTTCTCTCCCCCTCCTCTTTCTCCCTCTCTCTTAGCTAAACTTAGCTAGCTAGACATATTCTCTGTAAAGCCCTCTGAGACATGCTTGTGAATTAGGGCTATACACGTAAACTTGATTTGCGATTTAGCCTACTGGTACCTCATTCTCAAATTGATACTGAGTGCAGTGTTTGAAGACAGAACAGAAAAATAGCTCCAAGCCATTACACAAAATTACAGATGATTATGTTCTGTAATCCAGCTTTAGAAATGGTTTCATCTCAGCTTGAGCATTGAGTGTTTTACTCAGTACTACTGAGTTTTACTATAGTAGACACAGAGACGGGGCTTCTCAGAGAATAGAAAGGCAAAATCACAGCTACAATGGAAGTCACAGAGCTGAATCTATGCATAAAGGCACTGCATTCATAGATGTGTCTCTGACATTCCAGACTCTATCGTGATCGGCTTCTGGGTCGGCCTTGCTGTGTTTGTCATCTTCATGTTCTTTGTTCTCACATTGCTGACGAAGACAGGGGCACCGCATCAAGAGTGAGTTCAGAAACAGCCTCCATCATTGTTCACGCCTCCATCATCTCACTACCCATCACAAACATCTGACCCTGGGGAGAAAAGCCCTTTCAGAACCAAGGAGAGCTCCCTCCAGCTGTTTCTGGCAGTAGAATACTTTACTTTTCATCTTGTGGGTCTGGGCGTTCAAAAGCATAGTGAAAGGACTTCACTCTCTTCCCCTGCTTTACAAAAGGAGCTATAGCAATAGCCTTGCTTTTGTTATGCTTGCAAGACATGAAGGCATTGTGTGCCGCCAGCACTGTACCAGAAATTTTCATCCGTAAAATGCTTATAAAAATAGTTTTACTTGTTCAAACCAAACGGTTCAGATATATTTAGAAACAGGAGAGACTGCATAACATTTCACTCGGACCAAAACGTTAAAAAAAAAGTGGGTTTAAAGAAAGAAATATATATGTTTTTTTAAGTTTTGGTCCCAGTGAAATGTTCTATGGTGTCTCCCGATTCTAAATATAGCTGAACCGTTTGGTTTGATCAAGTAAACTATTTTTATAAGCATTTTCCGAAAAATGGGAAAATAAATTGCGGAAAAAAATCTCTGGTACAGTGCTGAAGCAGGGAGTGACGTTCACTTTGCCTATTGCACCTTTGACGTGTGAGCTTCATATGAGGCCAGGTCAAGTGAAGATCAGCGAGTGTAAACTGGAAAGAAATCACTCGAGTAGTGTGATAGTGAGTCGAGCGGACAGGTTAAGCGTAGGTGAGAATTTATTGGATTGCATTTATTCCCTAAATTGGTTGGCATTACAAGTGAGTTATGGGTTGCCAAGGCATGCAGTGTGTCTCTCTCTCTCTCTCTCTCTCTCTCTCTCTCTGATTTAAGGGCCACTTTGACCATTTTCAACCAGCTTTGTATCATTACAAAATCATTATATGCAAATGAACAATGTTTAACTTCCCTCCATCTTGCCTGGACCGAGAGCACCCCACGCATTCACAGAACTTCCTGGTTCAAATGATGTCATAATGATGTCAGTTGGTCCAGGAAGTTCTGCGGATGAAGGTAGAGAGAGCAGTAATGATAGTGATAGTGACAGTAATAGACCCTTTTCACGGGGGCCATTTTGTGTCGAAAAGGCAGAATAAACACAGGTGCAAGCAAAACACTAATGAGGGTTTCCAATTTCCAATCATGGAAGTTGGAAACCCTCATTAGTGTTTTGCTTGCACCTGTGTTTACCCTGCCTTTTCGACACAAAATGGCCCCCGTGAGAAAGGTCTATAGTCACACCATGGCGAAACTGCTCCAAATGACATCATTATGACATCATTTGGACCAGGAAGTTCTGTGAATAAACGGGGAGCTCTCAGTCCAGGCAAGATGGAGGCAAGTTAAACATTGTTCATTTGCATATGATTTTGTAATGATACAAAGCTGGTTGAAAATCAGCAAAGTGGCCCTTTAAGGTGTTTGATGGTTCTTTCGGGCCAGCTAGAGCCTATTTTCTCCAGGGCAGATACAGTCAAATGATAGAAATGAGAGCAGGACAAAAAAGAAGAAGCAACTACAATGTGCTCTCACTCTTCAAGGGTGTCAAGTGTTTAGCTATAGCTACCTTCTGGACTATTGTGATGATGGAAGTCCCTTTTTCAAAGTCTCCATTGTCCTCTTCCAGCTGCGATCCTCCTCTGACTTGGCTCTTTTTCTCGACAGAAACCCAGAATCTGCCGAAAAGCGTCCTCGGCGGGGGAGCTGTCTGGTGGACGCTGTCAATCCCCAGGAGGAAAATGACAAAGCCTTCTCTCGCCCCCAGCTACACGGATCCCGCTCCTTTTTCCATTTCTACGTCAATGAGGAGGAGCAGGGCCAGGGAAGGTGTCAACCAGAAGACCGGAGAGTCGGGGACCGCGCCGGGGCCCGAGGCCAGCAGGGCGGCAGCCGTATCCGTTCCTCTGAGATGGAGATGATGGAAGAGGAAGGGGGCGGGGAAGGGGTCCGGGGACTACTGGAGGAGGATAAGTCAGACAAAGAGAGTGCCTTCTTGTCCAACTTCGACATCCCAAACTTTGTGAACTTGGAGCACAGTTCCACGCTGGGAGAGGATGATCTGCTGCTCTGTGAGCCGTCCGTCATGCTGGACCACCAAACCTGCTCTCAGGATGTCCATCATGACATCAACTAGGGACAACATAAGGCATGGACTTATGCTATCGTAGCAAAACACAGGAACATTTTCAGTAACGCTTTAGAATACAGGCCGCAAATAACCCTGTAACTACACGGTAACAAGATCTGTACTTATAGGGTAATTACGGGGTACCACCCCTGTACTTACAGGGTAACTACGGGGTACAAGAAGTGAATTTAGCCTGTAACTACAGGGTAACAAGATCTGTACTTATAGGTTAATTACGGGGTACCACACCTGTACTTACAGGGTAAGTTGTTGTACGAGCCCCCAGTCTGAGCCTTGAGCTACAGACGTACAGTTTTAGCTTGTTGAAGGAACAGATACCCACCAACAATAGGGAGGGAGAAATCAGCAGTATGTTCGATTTTTCATTAGACTAATTAGACTATTAGAGAAAGTGCAAATGAGTAGTGTATCAGTTTCAATTTACTTTTTATCCTATCATGTAATGATTTTTTGTTAATTGTTGCCAAAATGGATCCAGGCTGTAGTGAACTAAAATGGATTTTGTGCAGCAGTATCTGCACACATTTGTTCTTACTTTACAATAATGATCAAACGTAACTATAGGCCTACTCACAATTTCTTCTTTAGCTTGTGTCAGACGTAATAACAATAAATGAGATATTTTGTCTCTTCTCATATTCTTACCACAGTCTGCAACAATGTAAATATTCAGTGAGTATCAGATCAAACAAGGGCAACTTTGGCCCAGGACCACGTGTGTCATCATGTAGCAACAACCAAGCAACCTCATGCAACTCAAGCCCATCCAAGGCTTCTTTCAACAGCCGAAGTTTGGCACTGATGACCTCACTGATGACATCATCACCATCATCATTCATGCCCATTCGAGGAAACTACATCTTTCAACAGCCCAAGTTTGGCACTGATCACACCACTGATGATGTCATCATCACAGTTATCCATTCCTGACCGAATCTCACACACGCACGTGGTAAAAAATACTGCTGTATACTAACTGGCTTGATAATGTTTCAGCAATACTCCTGAGTCCTGCAGACTGCTTGGACTTGACAGAGGTCAATCATAAGATAGACAAACAGCCAATAAATAATCTTTCACAGTCAAAACAAATTACAATTACATTTACTTTGAGCAATAGGCTACCAGGTGATCATTATGCAAGGGAACATTACCAACTGTTGGTGGCCCCTGTCAGAAATTGCCCAACCTATATTTAGCTAACAGGAGGATGTGATGGGAATGCCAAAGGGTCTATCAGCATGAATGCAACATTAACAAGCCCAAATTAGTCACTCAGATTGTGACAAACAGCCCCTTAATTCTATTGTCGATGTGCCAAGGAAGGACATTTTTCAAACACTACGTCATCGGTCCTTGGCTGATACAATAATCTAATGTTCTTTACAAGGCAGGCAGTTGTGCCACAGCTGATCAAATGTGATTGGTTAGTTCCCCAGAACGGGCGCGAGGGAAGAATTGACAATTTACTCAATGTTCTTTTTACCTTGTAAAGGATAAAAAAGTAGAGACTGCACACTGACTGGTAGCTGCTCCCAACGATTTAATTTCAGACCACGAGCGTGTGACGTTTCGGGGCAAAGCCCTTCCTCAGACATGAGGAAGGAGATGTTATGTTTGTACCATGTGCACTAGGAAGGAAATGTAATTATTTTAATGTTGAATTATTTCAGTGAATTACCAAACTTGGATATAAGCAGCAATGTATAATATTTTCTTATTTCTAATGTAATATGTAAGAAAGTATGATATGTGAAGGAGGAAACGCGGTAGCTGCTCTGGAGGAAGGTGAGATTATGAGACCGACATGGTATTGATTGACACATGCCAACTTGTGTTTGTTTGTGCTGCTTGCTGACTGAGGCCTGTGAGCATGAAGTAAGTAGTATGTAGTGTACGTATACAGGAGTAGTACTGATAGATAGGCCTGTGAGCATGAAGTAAGTAGTATGTATGTATACAGGAGTAGTACTGATAGATAGGCCTGTGAGATGAAGTAAGTAGTATGTAGTGTACGTATACAGGAGTAGTACTGATAGATAGGCCTGTGAGCATGAAGTAAGTAGTATGTATGTATACAGGAGTAGTACTGATAGATAGTGAGCATGAAGTAAGTAGTACGTATACAGGAGTAGTACTGATAGATAGGCTTTAAAGATATGAAGAATGTGAGGTCAGGTCGTGTTAGTGACACAGTATGAAGTCTGCTGCATATCCACAAGGCAATGTATTCTTCTTACATTGCTTTTACACTCCAAAACCACAGGGATAATCTCACTTTTGAACAGCACAGCCCGAGTGGAAGACTATTTACAAGTCATGGAGGATGGTTGCTGTGGTGATGTCAGGGTGTAAGTGGGTGGCACTGAGTGAGTGAGCAGCAGTGAATTGCATTTTTATTGATGCTCTAAAACCACCCAGCTGTGTCCCCTGCTGCAATCCAGAAGAAATGAAGTTGGGAGGCCCTTCACAAACTGTAGAGAGGCTCGATAGATAGCTCCCTCTGCCTGACTCCTTTAGCAAACCATGCACATGTGAAAACGTGTCGGCAATAAGAAATAGACTCATAGGCTGAGCTGAGCTAGATGAGAAAAGATGACTTCTAGCTCAACATGTGATTTTATGTAGCCTTATTGTGTTTCTCCAGCCCACTGCTGCAGCACCTTGAGAACAACACATGCAGGTAAGACTCTCGAGATAAACTCATGGCTCCACGTTATTATGACTCAGAGGTTCAGCTCTGACCAAATGTTTCCACTGTACGGTACGGGGCTACAAACTGGTCTGCAAGGGTGTAATGAGTGTCAACAACCAGCAGGTGGAGCAATGGAGTGACACCAACGCTGCTTGCTCCTGCTGCTAAATGCCCCAAGGCAGTGTACCAGGCAGTGTGGCAGTGAACAGAAAGGGAAAGGCGTCAGAGAGAGGGAGAGGCATGGGGCGGAGGGGAGAGAAATTGACATTGTCATGAGGCTGTTTATACTGTGGGATCTGATGGGTGTTGGACAAAATCTTGTCAATCAAAGGATTATTATGTCTTCTCCTCCCCCAGGATAAAACAAGACACAACATACTTTACTGCTTTAATGGCCATGCTAGTGGAACTACTGCAATTAAAGGCTCATGCTACAAGCAAATGACAAGAACATTAATATTTGATCGTCTTCGCACAAAATGTGTCTACCTCCCTGGGTGGATAAGAGAGTACAAAGGAAAATAGATAAGAAGATACCGAGAGATTCTACGTTTCCTCTGCCGTCTCATACCACCTATGAGTCACTGCATAGTATAGGCAAAGAGCATGGAAGTTCCAAGTTCCAAGTTGAATGTACTCGTCTCCATATTCTCCTGACTTAGGAGGCAGTGCATCTACTAGCTTGCTGGCTACTGAGGCAAAAAAGTTATTAAATTCATTTGCTACCTGTGCTTTATCAAATTCGATTTTATCATTCATTTCGAGGCCTATGGTGGGCTTACCGTTATTGGCCTTGCCCCCGCAGCCCATGTCTTTTAGCGTTTTCCATAGCTTCTTAGAATCGTTTTTATTTTCCTTTATTTGGTTCATGTAATATTCCTTTTTTGCTATCTTAATAATTCTTTGTGCTCCATTTCGACATTTCTTGTAAATGTCAGCATCAGCTTGGTCCTGAGACTTTTTAAACCTCTGCAATGCCTCCTCCCTGACTTTAATTGCATCTAAAATCTCTGGGTTAAGCCAAGGACTTGATCTCTGCTTTATCCTGATTTGCTTATATGGAGCCATGAGATTCACTACCTGAAGGAATAACTGGTTAAACAGATCCCAGGCTCCGTCAACACAATCCAACCTAAGCACTGCAGACCAGTCTACTCTGTCAAGCTGCTCTCTGAAACGCTCAGTGCAGTAGTTCTTGAGGGATCTGATTTTAATGATTTTGTGGCTTAAAAAAGTTTGCCTATGAACCTTCCTGGTACAATATGTGACGAAATGGTCACTGAGCCCATATGCAATCACACCTTGTTGTGAGATATTACATTCATCCGAAACCAGAATAAGATCAATTATAGTTTGGGTCGTTTGGCCTACTCTGGTGGGTTCCTTAATCAGCTGTTTCAAGTCAAACATTTTGCAAAACCTAGTAAAAGCCTTATACGTGGGGCAGCACTTGTTAGATACATCTGTATTGAAATCACCCATCAAAATACATTCGTTTTTTGCCATACCGCAGCTATTCAGTACATTTTCCAGATTCTCATAGAATGCGCTTTGATCTGGTGGTCTATAGCAAACACCCATTAATAGGGGTTTCGTCTTGGGCAGGTGAATGTCCAATAATAAAACTTCAATGTCCTCGTCCCAGTCCGTCCTAACAGTACAGTTAATGTCGTTTCTCACAAAAGCACAGACCCCTCCTCCGTTACGATTACGATCCCTTCTAACTACAGTGTAATTGGATAATTCGATTTCAGAATCGCCAATACTGGGATCAAGCCAGGACTCTGTAAAACAAATAACACCTGCCTGCGCATTAAGTGCAAACAAACGAATCTCGTCGATCTTTGGTAGTAAGCTCCTAACGTTGAGGTGAACAAAGCTTAGACCTTTACTCTCAGTGATCTTGGCCAGGGCCGAGAATGGAGAGCTTGGGCCTACTGTAGGTGTGGGCGAAGCATCAGAGGGGGTCAGGGGGCCTGGATTGACATTTATGTTACCAGATACAAACAAGAGCAATAAAATCAAGGCTCGAGATAAGGACTTATTGTCACCACTAGCATATGTAAGGTTCATGCACAGAGGGGATTGTCGGGAAAGAGATGGCTGTTTGAGGAAGCTCCCATTTATTAACATTTCAACAAAACAACATAACACAACACCACCTGTGTTGTTTTTTACAGTGCACACAGTGTCCGCGGTGTGGTGAAAAGAGGGCAAGAGAGGAAATTAAAACAGAAGTGGATTTATAGTTAGAAAGAGTGCTAAAAAAGAGAGATTTTTTTTTTTTTTTTTTTTTTTTTAAATCCATAGATAAGCCGCACCGTTATATAAGCCGCAGGGGCCACAAAAAGGCCAAAAAACGGGAAAAAAGGTGCGGCTTATAGTCCGGAATTTACGGTATTTATAGGCTCAACCACAAATATAACCACCTCAAATAATAATTTAAACTTGTTTTCTCTGGGTGGAAGTATGATGGGATGCAGCTAAGGTAGGAAAAGCCTACCGTGGTTGCCGTATTTGAGAAATTAATATGGTACATGAGAAACCAACGTTTGTAAGAGTTGAAACTTAAAAGGGGGGGTGGAGGGTGTATTTAAGTGACTTAGATCTCCGTAAAATGTCTTCTTAGGTAACTTCTTATTGTTAACAGCCCTTTTGTGAATCTGGCCCATAGAAGTAGGAAAATGTGTGTGGAGAAAGTGAATGAGTCATGATGGCCCTCTAAACAACAAGCCAGTCTCCAGTAGAGCTGCTCAGCGCTGCGGCCAACAAAAGCAGACTGTTACTGGGCAGCAAGTCTGTCTGGAAAAGAACATGTTTGCTGTGAAACTCCTCCCTGGGTGAATCAAATCCTAACATGTTATTCTGTGTATATTCTACTGCTCATTATGTTTCAAGAGACATGCAGAAACCGCTCAGTAAAGTGGAATGTGTGATTCATTGCACACTAATTTGCATTGTCAGTGCATCAAACCCCACTCTGTCCCAGATCCAATCCATACAGGCCAGTGTGCCTACACTTACATTCACATGTAAAAACACCCATACTGTAAAGATAACACCAAACATGGATACGCCTGATATAAGTGTTGTGATTCTGATGAAGGAACTTTTAGATGAAAAGACATTTTAATGAAAATATCCCTTTCTCTGTATTGCACTTTAGTCTAGATGTAGTACATTTACACATGATTTAGAAGTGCCCAGAGGTTAATGCCTTATGGGAATGGGTCTCTCAAACATTGTCCACTTTAACAGGAGCAGAATTGACTATTCAACACTTTTAATGTTATTGTGACTCATCTCAGACATTTAATTCTGAGGTAGATGATGCTTTTAGTGCTCATTGCTAAAAAGATGGTTGCTGTCAGATGCCAACTTTTTCGTTCATTATCAACTCATCAGGTCACGATAGTGCCAGTCTCTATAGACTATCTGTGAAACTTTCCACAGCAGGGCTGAACTGAGCTGGTCAGAGGAACTTTGAGGTCTGGACAGAAGGTCATGATGGTGCCAGTCTCTATAGACTATCTGTGAAACCTTCCACAGCAGGGCTGAACTGAGCTGGCCAGAGGAACTTTTAGCGTTGCATTTAGCCAAAAATGTATTAACTTAAATGGAGGAAAGGGATATGTATTTAATTTTTCACTTGAAATAGGCCTGCACCATGCAAATTAATTTACATACATTCTTTATTGAAATTATATTCAGACACAGCACATGTTAATCAAACTGTGGGTGGGGCTTCTTATTCTTAACTTTTTTTGTTTGCATTTTGTTTGTTGTTGTTTGCAAATAGCTGATGCTGTTGTCAAGGTACCTGCATCCTTCACATGAAAAAGGAAAATATATGCTATATATAATCATTTTCAAATTTGACCTCACTATGACGGTAGCTCATATTCTACTAAAATAAAATGACTTTGATCATTAATTCCCTGAGGTAACCCACCACTCAATGAGCTGAGCACTGACTGAGTAACAGATGAAAAACTACTGCAGTGTGTTTTCTAGTTGTACCTCAACAGAGCTGTGGAATCCAGTTGATGTCTCAGATACTGTAAACTCATTCAAGGTGAAAGTTCCTCTCCTCACAGATGCTCAGTTCCTAAATGATGGTCATTCAGTATCATCACAGATACTGGCTGGCGCACACACACACACACACACACACACACACACACACACACACGCGCGCACGCGCGTGCACACACAGAGAGGGAAAGGGGAAACACATGAGTGTCAATTCTAAGTACTCAAATCGCTTCAGAATTGGGGGGGGACTCAACTCATTCATATGTGTAGCAAAACCGTAGCATGCACCTGGTTGATGCACGGCAGCCAGTTTGCGCCAGAACGCTCACCACACATCAGCTATCACAGTGGGGGGTTAAGTATTGAATGTGCCAATTAGATATAAATGGATGATTGGTGGCCATGATGGAAGGAAGGCCTGTGTGGGAATTTAGCCAGGGCACCTGCTTCTGTGCTGATGTGATCTTTATTGACCACAGAGAGTCAGGACCTCGGTTTAACATCTCATCCGAAGGACGGTGTTCACTCACAGGACATAGTCCCTGTCTCTGCCCTAGAGCATTGGGGATATTATTATGAAACAGAGGGAAGAGCACCTCCTACTGGTCCTCCAACAGCACTCCCAGCACCATGCCATGGTCTCCCATCCCATCCAAGGACTAACCAGAGCCAGACCTGCTTAGCTTCTCGAGCAAACCAGTGATGCAATGCTGGGGCCACGGTGCAGAATCACCTCTCCTTTACACTGGACTAAGATGTTCTCAATCTTAACTGGGTCTAACATGTGAACCTCTCATTAATAGCTTCTGCTAACACACACATCTGCATGGCATGGAGGGTTATGGCTGAAACATGACATGTCCAGCCCTGCCACCTGGGTTTGATGAAGTAATACGGCCTCTGCTCCATGCTCACTCAGTCTTGTTGACGAAGGTACAAAAACAACAAGCAAAGTGGTTGGTCACTCACTGCTTCTCAAGAAACTTTTTTCCAGTCACATTTTTTTTGGGTCACTCTTTTACTTGAGTCATTTTCTCCTCTGATGGATTAAACCGGTTTGAACAGATGAGGTCACCTAACAGAGTTGAACAGGCCATGGACAGTTTTGTGAGCATAAAAGTGTGTGAAATATCGTCATTATGTTTTGCTTCCTGTGTATTTTATTATGAGTAAAAAAAAGAATCCATGGTGAGAGGCAATGTGTAAATTTTTCATGGGGCGGAGAGAGACTGGTTTCAGCTTCTGTATCACATGAATGATTCATGGGAGGGAGGGAGAGAGTCAGAACGAATGTGATGTAGCCTAGGCTTATAATATGGCAATTGTGTGTTTGTGTGCACAATGTGGGCAGTGTGTGTGTGTGTGTGTGTGTGTGTGTGTGTGTGTGTGTGTGCGCACACACTAGTGTACACTAGAAATCACACCAATTAGAGAATGCATAACAATAACTAGGCTATTTCTAATCTAATCAAAGCTTTCACTGTTGATAGGCTACTGACCTCTTTCCTCACATTTCACAAGCCTATTATCTCAGAGGCGGTTGACGCCCTGCCTATACAATCAATGTAAACCAACAATAAAAATCCTATGTGGGCACTGAACTGTATCCGTGGACTATGTGTGTCTTTCTGTGGATCCTTAACCCTGAAAAAGTGTAAGTTTCCCATGACAAAGCCGACTGTAGGCTACTGTGGCAACCTGTCTTTGTTTTTTGTGTTGGATGGCCTGGAAGCGTTGCACAACAAACCGCCGTGCCTGCAGTGCTGTGTGTGTCACCGCGCTCAAAGCTTCAGGTGGGGTGTGTTTTACCTGGCCCAGCCAGATTCCACCTGTAGGCTGTAATGAGGCTACAGGCTGTAGCCACATTAGAGTGGTAAAAAAAAACCTTCTAAACAACATTTATAATGCGATCTAACAGGCTTACCTCGATACCCTACATTTAGTATTCGTTGAGTCTCATACACTAAATATTCATTAGGCTCTGGAGGCTCCCGTGTCTGAACAGGTTACCTCAGAGAGAGGAGAGGCGGCGGCACAGTGAAAGACTTCACTCT
Source organism: Poromitra crassiceps (assembly GCF_964638095.1). NCBI lineage: Eukaryota > Metazoa > Chordata > Actinopteri > Beryciformes > Melamphaidae > Poromitra > Poromitra crassiceps. The sequence continues at coordinate 45,467,203 of NC_139630.1, read as the reverse complement.
TCTCGGGGCTTTTCGTTGCATTTGACCGATTCTTCCTGGCAGCCAAGAGCGAGGCAGGACCGCGCTGTAATCATGGTAAGATTATCCTCTCTGTTTTCGGCGACGTTTTTGGCAAAGACAATGAGTCTGCTGAGAAAGCGATTATTACAGGTGAATTGCTGTCGAGTCGTATTTGAGGATGGGAGTGCCTGATAGACGGGCGACGGCAGTTGGTTTTGCTTTGATCATGGCATATGATTGCAGTTCGTGTAGAAACCTGTCAAACCATTGTTATCAACTAGGTAAACAACTTTCCATATTAGATTAGAGTGTTTATGAAACTTTAATGATCTCCATGCCCATGGCGACTGTTTTGTATAGGCTATGGAAATAACTAAGGTAGCAATATATAAAATAATCCATTAACAGCTCATAACAGTGTGTTATTGACCAAATACGCTAAGTCCAATAATAGCCTATCATAACTGTTATTAGGCTACTAATTAAGGGACAAATAATGCAGCTATGGCGCCCACTCCAAATATGGAGATAAGGCAATATAGGCATATTCTTTATTCTTATGTGTTTATTTTTAACTTAGCCTACCATTTATTTTCCTGTGTCAAATGGCTATGTAGCCTATTATCAACCCGGGGTTAAATGGTTAATGTTCCTCGATGCAGCAGTGGACGCAGCATGCCAGCATGGAAAGACTGGCTTGAGCTGCCCGCCAAATGAAATAAGGACAAGCAGCAGAGTTGGAAACCAAAATTTAACAGGCTCAAACCATGGCTCAAACCCACACAGGTCGATGCGTCATTTCCCCTGGAAAACTTTCACTGGGACGGACTCAGCCTCTTGCTGCCTTCAAGTACTGAAGCAAATATCGGAATTACGCATATCAACGTTGAGTGCGCATCAGTGCGCTGAAGCCAGCGACTAAGCATGTGTCAATTCATAATCTCTCTATCCCCGTATCTATATCAGTTGCTACACCAAAACTTAAAAACCCGCTTATACAGAGTAATTTAAGATTTTCTGATTTGACAATGTGATAGACCAGGGGTTTTGTCTGAGACCATGGGCAGCCCGCCCTCAGACAAAGCTTGGAAAAAGGTGCCACCCCTTAGTTTAGGCTACTAAATTCTTGGATGCCTAATATACAAAAAGATCTCCTAAACTATTGTATCTCTGAAGCATCTCTTTAACCAAATCACACAGAATATTCTGTGATTTGATAACTTTAGATAGGCTATTTAATGTAATAACTAATGTAAAAAAAATCCATTCACTGAGCCTCCCCTGAAACTGTTTGGAGCCCCCCTGGAGAGGCCTGCCTCCCACTTTGAACTTCTTGGGCTACATTATGGAGCTGTCACGAAACTATCTGGCACATGCACTTAAGCAGTAGGCTATTTTCTCAATCTTTTTAATATGGACCCCTAATTCCCTACACATTATGGCATCATGGCTCCCATTTGATGAGATTTTGTCTCTTGGACCCAAATCTGATCGATAGCCTATGATTTTGTCAAAAATTCCAAGACCTGTAGGTAGAGACAACAGTGAAATATGATCAAAATAGTAAAATAATTGTAAATTATACTTCTAATTCTCTAATTTATTGTAAATTATAATGGTGAAGTTTAAACAAGTCCTCAATATCCCGGGTTCGGCGGGGGAACCACTACACTAGAGGGAACATCCTGAATGGGTAACACTTTACAATAACGTACACAAATACTGTAGTAGTTACTAGTAAACTAATCATTAACTAATAGTTAGTTAATGAGTAGTTAATGTATCATTTGTCATTAGCCAATCACTAGTTAATCATAGTTAATGAGTAGGTAGTCATTAGTTAATTATTAGTTGTTAGTTCTTTAGTAGAGTAGGCTAATTACTCATTAGTTAATGGTTTGTCAATGGTCAGTTTGTGAGTATATAGTTAATTGTTAGTTACACATTACTTAATTATTATCTGTCCATTAGTTACTCTTTTTGTGTACCCTATTGTAAAGTAGTGCATCATACTCAGTAGTTTATGAATACTGAATTATTACTTAATTATTATCTGTCTATTAGTTAGTCTTTTTGTGTACACTATTGTAAAGTGGTGCATCATACTTAGCAGTTCATGAGTACTGAATCATTACCTGTCCATTTGTTACTCTTTTTGTGTACCCTAATATAGGGTGAAAGATATCCTTATCAAATAAACACTTGCTGCAGGTGAGATTTGAACCCTCAGCCCCAAGATTGTTACATTGTAAGTCTGGTTCTCTACCATCTGAGCTAACCAGCCTGTTGCTTGGTAGAGCCATACTATGGATATGTAGAGCCGGAGACCAAGTATTATAGTTTTGAAGGTATATTCTGTGCTTTAAAATACAAGTACTTAGACATAAGTAGTATGTGGCTGAAACATACCTAAGTACTTGGACATGAAGCAGTATTTGGATGGAATATACCTTTAAAACTAAGTATTTGGAGAGAAGGTACTATTTGGGTGGAATATATGTTAAAAACCATAAGTACTTGAACAGAAAGTAGTAATTTCTGGTTGCTCTCCATTTTAATGCTAAAATATACAAGATCAAATTTGGACTCTTTGAGCTGAGGTCTGAGAGTAACCGATGTCCATGTATGTGAGAAAGTGGGACTTTCCTGAACTACCAAGCTGGCCCATCGCCATGTCAACAACTTGTTTATGCCCCCCCCCCCCCCCCCTTATTTATTGCGGGGGGCATGGTTCTCTAAAGGCATAGTCTTCGTTCAGCTCCCACACCAAAAGCACTTGAATACACTGACAAGTGACATCCAAATTGGGAAGAAAGAATTTACGAGGAGCACTTGAAGGCAGCATTTTAGCACCAGGCTGCTCCAGGGGCAGAACTTCAACAGAACGCATATAGCTTCGATTCCATAGTACCGCACCGTGCTTTGTGGATGCTTGCAGGATGCAAGAATGACCGAAAACAATATAGGGTAACATGACATGAGGCATGCATCTCAGTGCAGCTCTGATGCTGTAGGCCTACATTACAAACTGACAGCTGGTTATACGTCGGAGTGGGGCGAAAAGTTTTCTTCTATGTCCAATTGAGGGTGAGTTATTCAACTTTTGGGACCTGTCACTTTCATAAGGGGGACAAAACTTGTTTGGTGATTTGCTGCTCTTTCATCTACTGTTCTTTTCTTTATCTTTTCCCCCCGAAGGAATGATTTTGTTTTTGTTCTATGCTCTAGGTGTTATTGTTTTAAACCAAAAACATGTTCACAACCGCCATAAAGAGTCTGAATGATATGGTATTTTCTACGGTAAGCAGTTATAAGCACTCCTGCACGCCTTTTATGCTGAGAGATGCATGGCTCTACTAAAGGAGCTTTTGTGAACAAGTAGCTACTGTATATTTACCTTGGCTCCTAATCCTGCACTGTGCACTCCCTTCCTTTGTTCCTATTTCCAATATTTACAGTAGCCTAACCATTAGCCTAACACACGTTACTGATACGCTTCAGTTCAATTGAAGAGTGCCTATATTCAATTGAAAAATATGCATGTCTATTAACTGCCGCTATCCATCATGTGAGGAGTTTATAGTGAGTTATTTCTCTGCCTGCATGTCTTCAGTCCCAGAGCCCAGAGGAGCAGCCGAGTCCTGGGGTCCTGGGCCGTATCGGGAGCTGGTTCTCCCCATGGAGGGGAAAGACTCCCCAGGGTCCTCCTGAAAATGCTGAAAATGACTCCCCAACGAGTGACCAGGCTCTCAGGTCAGAGGGAGAAGACGAGACCCTGCCAGTGAGGGAGCAGCAGTGGGAGCAGGAGGAGGAGGAGGAGCAAGGCTACAGCTCCAACCCCAATCAGCTGAGCCAGCAGCTCTCCAGGGACATTTTCTTCCTCTGTGAAGACGAGGACGCCACGCAGTCTGCCCACAGAGACGGCCCTCTTGCAGCCAGCAGTGCGCCAGCAGAGGAGGAGTTTGGAAAGAGGAAAACAGGGCAGGGCAGCGAGAGGGAGAGGGAGGAGAGCAGCAACGGTCCTTCAGCGAGCGGGAATTCCGCCTCAGAGAAGAATGCCAGTCATCTGACACATCTTTCTTCCTCTTCTGAGCAGGGAGCGGTGGGGCACTCCGACCAAGCCCATACCCAGCCGGAGGCTCCGAAACAGGCACAGACAGGCAGGAAGCTCCATGTGTACTTGGAAGAGACCAGCGTGACTCACAGCGAGCAGGACACCTGCACTGCACCGGAAGTGGTCTGCACCAGGGTCAAGGGTCAAAGCCTCCAGGTCATCTCCAAGGCACAGTCATCAAAGAGTGCCGATCCCCTAAAGAGCTCCACTCCAGCAGAGAATAAACGGACGAATCTGAAGCCCACTCTCGGGACGCAGAGTCATTACAGCGCCCTGGTGGGAGTGTCACTGAAATCACGCAAAGACGCAGAGTTAGAGCCGGAAACAGAGGACACAGAGGCAGACAGCATGGGGCGTAAAAACACAGCCAGGAGGAAGTCCAAGAAGAACTCCCAGGGAGCAGGGGGAAGCAGCTCCCAGGAGAGCACGCCTACGCCTACCAAAGCCCAGCCTGTCCCAGAGGGCTTCCCTACATCAGATAATCCGCTGACCGGCCCCCAGGCCAAAAGTCCAGTCACTCAGCTGGCAGAAGCATCCGTAAACCCCTCCCCCAAACACTATACCGCCTCCCAGGCCTCACCTGAGGGAGGGAAGACAGAGACCTCCCCCGCTACCGGAAAGCAGTTGGACGACCCACATGACTCAAACTCAGCCATTGCAGCCACTCTGGTATGTGTGGTGGATGGGAAGGCAAACATGGAGGACGACGATAGCCTCTACAAGGTGGAGAGGAAAACAGAGACACCCGAGTCCAAACGCAGGAGTGTGAAGGTTTCTCGGAGCGAGGTGAAGTTTTATTCAAAGAAGGTCCTGGTGAACGCTGATTCAAGTGCAGAGGAAACCAACCAGGGTTTTGAGTCAGGATTAAAGAAGACCAAAGATGAAGCTAAGCCCACTCCAGAGGTTAATGCAAGGTAAGGCTTTACCTGAAGGTGACTGGTTAAAGAGCGCTGCCTGTGTTTTTTGAATGAAGGAAACAATAAATCATCACTTATTTGTGTATAGCAAAAGTTTTAACCTATCCGTAAGGATCGAAGGTTTAATGCTATAAGTACCTCCAACATTAACTAAAATTGTAAGTTGCCTGTCAAGCTGATGTCTTAGATAAGAACATAGCCAAAACAAGACCATTAACTGCTATGGGAGAGTTATATGTGATAGCAAATTATTGATCGAGTGTTTATTGATTGATTGCTTATGAACTATGGCCCTTCTAAAACATAGTTCACAAAATACATCTTAGAAGGGCCATAGTTCATAAGCAATCAATCAATAAGCACTCAATCAATAATTTGCTATCACAATTCCACACTTTTGCTATCACATATAACATTACATTACATTACATTACGTCATTTGGCAGACGCTTTTATCCAAAGCGACTTACAATAACACATTTTTTGTCAGCAATAGAGCAATCAACTATGGAGCACAGTCTATGACAACTACAACTTCTGAAGGAAGTTGTAGTTCCTTCAGAAGTTGAACAAATTGAGTGAGTCATAACACAAAGTCCAACCATTTAGGCTGCAAGAATGGCACTGTAAAATAAAGTTCAGATAAGATTTTACAAATCACCTACACCCAGAGATTAAACTAGTATCGAGAATGAAGAGGAGGTTATGTTATTTTTTTCTGTGACAATAAGGGCTTATTGCGAAGAATGCTGTACAGCATTAATATATTGGTGAAAATCGACTTTAAATGGTTCAGATTCTACAACATACAGTATAAAGTCTGAAGTGTATCTGCTCACATACATTTCACCTCTTCACAGACTGCAGGATGTGAAGAAAACAGATGAGGAGTCTAAGCCAGTCGTTGGCCGGATTGCAGATAAGATCAGCATTTTTGAGGGTCGGGCAGTGGCGAGTGGCAAGAAGACCTTCCAAATCCCCCGGAGTGCAGATGTCTCCCCTGCCAGGACAGTCACCAAGAGGCTGAAAGCAGAATTTGGCTTTTCAGATCAAAGGTCAAAATCAGCAGAGCGTTGCGACAATGGCAGGTCCAGCTCTGCGTCGCCCGATAGAGAGAAACCCAAGACCGTTAAGGAGCGGGCGAGGAACTTTGCAGAGACGCATAAGCCGGAGGACAGGACGGCACCATCTCAAAAGTCTGCCATGACAGGAATGTCCCAGAAATCCTCCCCTTCCGCAGCAGCACTTGTGTCAAAGCCACAGGAACTGGATCAACTGGATTGCAAGGAGAAGATGCAGACTACAGTCGTGACAGAGATAAGGTATAAACCAGATACGCGAGATACCACTGCTGTTGGGGAGAGCATTCCTGCTCCTGAACAACAAACACAATCCCAAACAAAAGACAAAGAGGCCTCGGAAACAGCAGAGCTGCCTACAAAACCAAACGGTGTTGAAACAGACAGTCCTGTTATAGGGCCTGGTGACGTAGATGATCTGACCAATTCCAAAGGTCCTCAGAGAGCAAGCTCCCGCTCTAAGAGAAGGAAAAGCAGAGAGCCAACCAGCCCCACCAGCCCAAACCGTGAAAATAAACCAGGTCACTGTACTAACAAGCAGGAAGTCGTTGCCAGCAAACAGGAAAAGGTGGCTGATACCGAGGAGACCGCCTCACCCAACAAACAGCTCATTGAGACGGTCACGTTACCATCTGATAAGTGTCTAGGAAGTACTTCAGCAACACAGTCACCCAGTGATACCAGCCAGCAAGCATTTAGAAATGCATTAGAGGTATCAGACAAACAGAACAAAACATTAGATTCTTCACTTAAAATGGACAAAATTGACAAACCAGTTAAGGGAAAGGGGGATCTGACTGAACCATCTGTCAACACAGTTGACAAACCTGATACTGCTGTTTGCAGCAGTGGAACAAAGAAGCCTATTGACAAGGAACCCGTTGTTTCACCCCAAGAGGAGGAGATAGCTGGGGGACACAGCCTCTCATTTGCAGAGGAGAGGGAAAACTCTGAGGACAGTAGTGGGTCATCAGACTCCCCCCCTTTACCTGTGACATACAAAAAACATCTTATTGAGAAGACTCCTGTGGTGCAAGAGTCACCTGTTGAATACCCCAAATTAGATAATCAAGCTGAAACAAAAGATAAAGCACATGTAAAACAGTCCAATAAAAAAGACATGGGGCAACCAAAACAGAAAGACACTGAAATAATAAATCACACCGAGAACAAAGACATAGAGAAAGTGGCGCAGTCGGAAAAGAGAGACACTGAAGATATACATGAGATTGAGAACAAAGAGAAAGTACAACAGCTTATGCCTTTGGATAAAAATACAACAAAGGGCACGGCTTCAGCCGGTGGACAGGACATCCCAGAGTCATGCAAGGCTGCAGCTGACAGAAAAGAGGAACCACCAAAGCATGTTGAAGACATAGCAAAAGCCGAGTCCAAACCACCAGAACCAGTCTCAGAGAAGACCGTTGGCTCAGCCTGGCCCGCTGAGACACAGCCTGTCAGTGAGATGGTGACTGCACATCCACATAAAGCTGTTTGTGCAGTCACCCAGGCTAACAAGGCTGCGAGTGCGGCCGACAGTGATGAAGGGCCTGTGGAGCCTCCTATGGCAGAGACAGCTTCAAATGTGCCCGCGTCGCAAACAAAGTGTGCAGAAAGCCCTGGAACACAAACACAAACACAGCCAGCCGTGACTCCAGCACAGCCACAGTCTAATTCTGTACGTGTGGAAAAAACAGAGAAATGCACTGATGACTCACAGGCACATGGAGCTATTGATGTTGCGCAAGAGTTTTCCAATTCAGAGCTGACGGCTAGCGCAGCTACAGCAGCAGAGGAGGCGACTGCGTCTGTGAAAGCAGCGAATGAGACTCCGACACTGACAGCTGTAGTTCCCACACAGACTGGCAAAATGGCCGAGAAAGAATCATCTGTTAAGGAACCTATTGCTATTTCTGTTCCTAAATCTGTGAGCAGTGAGGGAGCCGGCAAATATTCAGCTATCGAGTCAGAAGTCAAAAGCTCAACAGATGTAGTGAAAGTGTCTTCATCTTCTTCGCAGTGTGAGGAGTCCAAAAAGACACCAGCGATACCTGTAAATGATAGTAGTTTAGACAAGGGCACAGTGAAAACAATACAGAGCTCATCTGCTAACGGCCCTACTGTTACTAACACCGCAGTTACTGTGGAAAGAAAGGCAACTGATAAAACGCGAGTTTTTGTCGTGAATGAACCTTCGCCTGTTGTTAATGGTGACCTCAGCCCACCCCGACAACCCCACACAGTCAATAATAAACCAGAGAGTTCAGCTCAAGCTACAAAAGCAGCCACTTCAAAAGAGGCCACTAAACTGAGCCCAGGCTCTTCCCAACGTTCATCCCTGAAGAAGCTCTGTTTGCCCCGGGGACTGAGCGAAGGAGATCCCTCAAAACAGCGGGATGCCCCCTCCAGTTGGCTGGATGTGGATTTCCCCAAAAAGAAGCTCAAAATCCCAGAGCCCAAACTAGTCTCTTGTGGAAGTGAGAGCAACCTCCTGGACACGTCTGGTGACCTAGATGATGATGACTTTGTTGAGAAAATCCAGAAGCTTTGCGCTCCCTTCTCCCTCCCGCCGCGTAAGCACAACTACCTTCGGACACCCCAGCCCCTGTTCGCCATGCCCGCCATCAGGGAGGACCGCTTCGAGAAGACCTTCGACCCCGAGGAGTTCCAGTTCGGCTTGAGGAAGAAGACACAATACAGCATAGAAACGAGCGGTGGTATCTTAGCCAAGCTCCAAAGCACAGAGACTAAAGCTAGCCTGAAGCCTGCCAGGGCCAGTTTGGCAGACAGGAGCATTCTGCTTCATAGCCTGGACGTTCGTGGCCGGCTTAGGGAAAAGAGCACAGTCGAGGAGGAGGAGGAGGATGCGGAAGAGCCAGAGAAGAAGAAAGATGAGCAGATCAAGGTCAAGTCTCGCTTGGAGGGGAGCTGTGTCCTCAGCGGCCTCTCCAGCCTCAGGGGGAAGAGGAGCGGAGTTCAAGCCCAGGCAGACCGCACCAACTCTGGGGACCTGTCGCCGAGCGAAGCCCCCCAGTCGAGCCCCCCGCCGGCATCCCAGCCACTCCTGCCAAGCCCCAATCTCGTGGCTCCTTTCAGTGATGCGTTGGCCAAGCAGAGCCCTGCCCCGAGCGGCAGAGCCGGAGCCCAGGCTGTGGAGGCTGTGGTCGGTGACTCAGGGCCTCCACTTCCCTCCTTTAACGACATCAAGCTGCCGGACTATTTAGAGAAGTACCTCCCGAGAGAGCTAGCAAAAGCAGAGCGGAGCACACACGAACAGGAGCAACTCAACACAGAGGTTAGTCGAATCAAGCATTATTGTCACCAGCTAAAAATGGCGTGAACGTTGAAGTTACCTTCACAACATACAGATTAGCATGCATTCACAACACAACAGGTAAAATATGTCTCACACGTGCAAACAAGTAGTGGAAGTTAAGCAAAGCTGCAGTGTAACTTAAAATGATGTGAATGCATGCATCCAGTGAAGGAAATAAGATTTGCATAGAACCTAGTCATCTTTACTGTGCTGTAACACATTTCACTATGTCAATAAATGGTAATTTATTCAATACATTATATGAGTAGAGAATCACGTCTAACTGCTTTATTCCTTATCTGATGGATTATTTCTTATGCATCAGATGAGTGGAAGGATGACAAAGCCAGTCCCAGAAGGAGGAGCAGCCCTGGATGTGAAGCCAGGCCTCCTGCTTCCGGATGGTGCTCCTCCCCGCCTCCCTGGGGTTCCTCCAGCCACGCACCCCACACTGACCGAGCTCCACCAGCCTCTGGCTCACCCACAGGCCAGGCCTACTAACAATGTAAGTGTTGCAAAAGCACAGGGCATTTGACTGCTGAGCAACACAAATACAGACTGTACTTCTCTTTGAAGCACAGGTGTGTATATGGGTGGACTCTCTGGCACATGTGCTTGGTCACTAATGATTTATATCCTTTAATGTCTTTAAAATGGTACTAGGAAAGTTTTTTTTATGTAGAAAGTAAATCAGCCTACATCACTGCAATGGAGAAGACTGTCCCACCTGTTTGTAATTGAGACCTTGTAGATTCGACCTATTTACCCAATAAATGCTGGTGTCAGGTGTGGTGGTCACTAGCTATTTATTTATGTCGATGGTCACTAGCAGGACATCTTCTTCGTTTACACCAGGGGGTCAAACTCACTCACTGGCCACATGCGACCCAATTTGGTGTCAAGCGGGCCAGACAAAGAAAACCATTGCATAATAATCTATAAATAACAACACCTCAAAATTGTCCAGTTTCTTTTAGTGTGTAGGTACATGTAGATAACATTCACAGTGAATGGACCATCCATTTAGACATGATGAACAGCCTGAGATGTCTTACCTTTTTCCACATTCCATAAAACAATTGGAGGTGGAGATGTTTAGGCTACTGCTCAAAACTGATAGCAAGGATAATGGCAATAGGTTATCTCAGCTACCATACTGTAGGCATAAATTTCATTCATTAGTGCTATTTTAGTGGGCTGGATTGGACCCTTTGGCAGGCCGGTTCTGGTACGTGTATGTTTGTACGTTTACACCAATGATAGATCTTTGGCCTCTCTAGTCTGTTTGGTATCTTTTGTGTATAAAGCCATCACAGATTGGCTCCATTGGTCACATGATTACAGGGTACTAAAGGGCAGATTTTTCAAACACCTCTCATTGCCATTTGGAGCTTCCAACAAAACTGCACTAGACAGCTAGTGCAGCGATAACAAGCTGGAACGCATATGTGTCAAAGACAAAAAAAAAAAAAAAAGCTTAACAGTAGCTAATAGATCAATACAATTATAACACAGTGTAGCCCACAGGGATGCATTGTGTCCCCACAGGAAAGCAACATAAATGAGTAATTAAACAGAAAGAAGACAATCAATAACAACACAACTTTGTGAATGCTTGCCATGCTCAGCAATCTCCAGTGCCATGATCATCTGTGTTTGTTGCTTTTGCAGATAAGAGTTACCAAAGGATTTCACAGGCGCCCTGGAAAGGTGAGTAGGCAACCCTCCCTCTGTACACATAGAAGAGAGACGTAGAAGTAGAAGACATAGAAGTGTGGGGAGGGGGGTGGGGGCAATGAGAGAGGAATCTGGATGGAAATGTCATTGTTCTGTGAAAACATCTGCTTTCTATATTTTTCTTCTAGGGGGTAAACAGAGTTTTGAAAAAATAAAATCAAAATACCAATACAAGTGCTCAGCTGGATGTGATTACTCATGGGATTCAGTGCCAGTGCATTGCAAAAGCTTGTGGGAGAGCGCTGCACTGCATTGTGGGTTGAAAGAGACTGCTCAAAAAGACATTTCCTTTGTGCTCAACATGGTGTCTGTACTGTCTGCGCCTGCATGCTGGATTTATAGATGAAATGTAGTGCAGAACATAAATAAAGGAATCTATCATGCTGCCGACGCCTCCTTAGAAAGCTCAGCGAATGGGACAAGCTTGTAAAGCTCTTTCCCAGTGATTATTTCCTCCTCCTGTTAACGTCTCAAGTTGACATTGACCTTGGTGTCTCCTCCATACAGATGGTGCTGTTCCAGAGTGCTCAGTTGGGTGGCCAGACGTATGAGATCTACAGGGACATGGCAGATGCCACCTCTCTCCAGCTCTCCCCTCTCATATCCGTGAGGGTGGTCAGAGGATGGTAAGTGGCGATATTTGATGGGTTTTGGGACGATAGCGCCTTTTGAGCCTGCTGGAGGTGACGCGGCCCTAATTCGATGAAACATCTGAGCGTTGCACACTTGGTAACCTCAATGATACACCCACTCACACCCTTTTTTCCTCTAACATCAAAGCTGGATGCGTCTACATACATTGGGTGCTCTCCCAAAAGTAGCACGAGGGATTGTTACATTGCGTATTTGGTTCACGAGTTTAATCTCTATCCTAAAGGTATTACAGTGGGTTTAATTCACAAACGTTTTCTTAAAGTGTTCTGATGACTATGTTTTATACATGTTTATGAATTAATGACCCAGATTGTCTCTTGCTTAGTTGAGATTTGACTGCCGCATCACAGCTTTTGCACTCGCAGGTGTTCATCAGCCCTGTGACGTTTCTATGTTTTCCAGAAGCTTCCCAATGTTTTTTTGTTTTTTGTTTTCCCTGCAGTTGGGTGCTTTATGAGAAGCCTGACTTCGAGGGACGTTCCATCGCTCTGGAGGAGGGCTGTATAGAATTGACGAACGTGTGGGCGGAGTCTGGGCCGGAGACGCAGCAGCACATCGACCCACCGATGCTGATCGGCTCCATTCGACTGGTTGTCTGGGTTAGTTTTCGGACCTATACCCTCACCTCATCTGGCCTTCAATATTTCAATATGGCCAGCATCACCTCATGGCCTGCTAAGACGCTGCTGATGTTTGCTTGATTCTATGTGGCGGAGGCATTTTCCACCCTTATTTGTCTTCATCACTGCTAATTCCTGTGTGTGTGTGTTTTCTCCGTCTTTCTAGGACTACAGCCTTCCACATATTGACCTGTTTACTGATCCAGAGGGCCACGGCAGGGTAACACCATACCATGACGACAACATAGAGACCGGCTCGTTCGGGATCCCACAGAACACTGGTTCCATCAAAGTCCACTCTGGCGTGTAAGTATGACCATTTCAGCAAACATGCCAACCATGTGGTATCCTAACTGTGCTGGATGAGACTGCTAGCAAGGGAGACACCTGGAGATGAGGTCTGATTTGAGAAGCATTACATTTACATTTACATTACGTCATTTGGCAGACGCTTTTATCCAAAGCGACTTACAATAACACACTTTTTTTCAGCAATAGAGCAATCAACTATGGAGCACAGTCTATGACAACTACAAATCCTGAAGGAACAGTGGTACGAGTTTTAGTTTAGGATTTTTTTTTTTTTTAAGAAAGAGAGAGAAAGAAGTTAGATCAGGAAGGGCCCAGGTGGAGCCTGAAAAGGTGAGTCTTTAGTCTTTTCCAAAAGATCGGCAGTGATTCAGCAGTCCTGACCGAAGGTGGCAGCTCGTTCCACCATTGGGGTGCCAGGGAGGAGAAGAGTCGAGATCGGGATGAGCGACTTTTGAGCGCCCGTAGCGAAGGAGGAGCGAGGCGCCCTGCACTGGTGGAGGAGCGAAGGGAGCGGTGAGAGGTTTGGAACCTGACCATAGATTGCAGGTACAGGGGAGCTGACTGGTGTACTGCCCTGTAGGCCAGTACCAGTGTCTTGAATTTGATGCGAGCTGAGATGGGAAGCCAGTGGAGGTCCCGGAAGAGGGGAGTGACATGAGAGAATTTGGGTTGGTTGAATACCAGACGGGCTGCAGCGTTCTGAATGAGCTGAAGCAGTCGGATGTCGGTGGCAGGTACTGTAGGCCAGCCAGGAGCACGTTGCAGTAGTCCAGGCGAGAAGCAGGAGTCGAGGAAAGCAGAAGTCGTGTCTGAGAGTTTTTCATAGCCGCACAATCCCACAGCTGTAAGCAATGAGACGAGCCCCGTCTCTCCTGGCTGGAGTGGTGCACTACTAGACAAACCCAGAGAGCTAGAAGCAGGCAATGTTGAGCTGTCTCTTATTGGGATATTCTTTTTGTTTGACTTTGGCATGAGCTGGCAGTCAAGAGGAGAGGCTGGGCTGCCAGATAATCATTACCTGAGTGTTTATCCCTCCCTTTGGGTTCACTCTCACTCATTTGCCTGCTTAGGAATGTCCTTCCTGCTCGTGCATGTTAGACGGGAGTGAGAGCGGGGGGGTCGAGGGGGACTTGGAAGGTGGGACGGAGAGGTGGAGACTGAGGTAGAAATGGACAAAGGTGGGGAGAGACTTTGGCAAAGCGGAGTGTGTTTTTTCTCCCATGTGAGGTATTCAGGACATGCCCTGCCCCTGAAGAAAGTTATCGGCATAGAGCTTTTCCCACAGCGCCGGCAAGCTCGTTTTGTTGGTTTACATTGGCACCTTGGCTAGAAACATGCCAGGAATCATTTCAGCATTTCTAAACATCTCCCCCTGACTACCTTTAAACATCTCCCCCTGACTACCTTTCCAATCATGAAATTAAAGTTAATTACTGTCAGATGTCAGCGCAGTATCCACTATCCAGCAAACCATCTCTGATCACCCACGAACCGTTCTGCCTCAGCAGCTCCTCTTGCAGTATTTGCACAGAGACATCTGTGGTCTGTCTAAGTCTGTTGTAGCAGATGTATTTTTGGGTTTAACTAATCAAACCTGTACTCAGCTCAACAGAGCTCACTCGAGTATACTGAGCGTTATGAACTTTTTATGAAACTATTTTTCGCCAGAAGTGCTGATCTGGTTATAATTCTGTTCCTGCTGGAGGCATTGTGCGATCTTGGCAGCACAGAGGGTAAAGCTGGGCTCTGGGGCTGCCAGGGCGAGGGGATCTGATGCCCGGCGTGAATACATTTATTGTACAGAGAAGTACTTTGGACACAAGTGTGGACAACTGGAATACAGTATATTGTAAAATGGATAGTGCTGGTCCTCATCCCACTTGAAGACATTGTGAAATACTCGATAAACACACACCTGTGACTGTGACCACATAGTAGTTCATTAGGGATGGGTTGATATATTTGGATTCAATATATGCAGTAGTGAACACGAATGAGACGGCTTGACCGTCACAATATCACAAGGTCTCCATCTAAATTATATTATTTCCATGTTGTAATGACATTTAAAAATTGTTCTTGTGTCATTGCTAGAAATAATTATGGCCCAGAAGAAAATCAGCACACATAACATGTATGTGTGGTATGGTATAGCAACCAATATACCAGACATAACATATACAGAATACCACTATACAGTATACTATACTATACTATACTATACTATACGCAACTACACTATATGCAACTATTCAAGGATTTTATTGCTAGGCTATTAGTAGCAGTGGGGGAAAATATATCTTGAGTTTACTATTTGTGTTCTTTTTGTTATGACAGTGGTATTACAGCTGGTGGTTTTAAATGCTAAAAACCACTCAAGGCCATGACTCAGTTACTGTAGACCTGCTATGTGCAGTAAGGTTGAAGTAGCCTGGGTAAACCCAGCCTCCACATGACCTCTATGTACTATCAGTCACACTTACGTTACAGGCATAATCACGTCACGCTGAACGCTGGGTTCACCCAGGCTAAGGTCGGAGGTGAAGCGGCCTTGTGGATTTTAACCCTTCATTTTGTTGCAGCTGGCTGGTGTTCAGTGACCCGGGGTACCAGGGCATGCTGGCCGTGCTGGAGCAGGGGGAGTATCCTTTGCCTGAGACCTGGGGCTTCCCTTCACCCTTCATAGGCTCTCTCAGACCCCTCAAAATGGTGAGTAATGGGACAGTCCATCCACGAATGCATTATTTATTTATTTTTACTGACCCCCCCCGGCTGCATCAGTGTACAATAGCTACTCTCATGAATATTCTATTTCCTAATTAACTTTCCATTTAAAAAGTAATTAAACATTGTTACTTTCCATTGTGAATGTATTGTCTGTCTGCCACTCGGCCTCATTATCTTTCAGAAAATATGACTATTTGCTGACCGTCTTTCTTTGATGCCCATGTACATTTAGTGATGGCTGCAGGATGTTTGTTGATGCTAATGTTTCTGTTGCAGGGTGGCTTTAAAGTGGAGAATCCTAATGAAGTCAAGGTATGTTTGGTCTATTGTTGAACCTTTCCATCTTGAATAACTCTATGGGTAAACGCATCACTATATGATCAAGTAATGTGTATTACTGGAAATCAGAAAACAAGCAACTAATTCACTGTCATTATTGTGCCTGCTCTTATAGGGAAAATGCACCCTATAACAAATGTCATGTATATATACAGTATGTATGTTGAAATATTTCCAGCTATGGAAATAGCAGGGGGGAAATTTTCTAGACAAAAAATCCAACATTGTCGGTCTCAGAATCAAAGAGCATCTGTCTAGACTCAATACAATCATACGTGGCCAAATCCATCTTAGAAGAGGCAGAAGCAAACACTTCATCCAGCATAACTCCTGGAAAGCTTGCCTTGAACACCACTGTTACGGCCCTAAACTGATTGTATCTATAACTGAGGGTGGATTTTTTTTTATATTAACTCATTGAGTGCCAGCCACTTTTGGAGAACGGACGCTCCCAGTGCCAGAGTTTTCAGAGCGTTTTCAGTGATTTCTCGAGGCCCACAGAATATTGTGTGATATTACTATGTAAACACCGAACACGCAAAAAGAACAAGGAGACTCTATTGTATCATCAGCAAAAAAAAGTTTATTGATACCATTTTCCGTTCTTTAGTTATGAGCCGGAGAAGATAGGTTGTTTTCAGCGTTTTCAGGCATTTCAAATTATAAGCTGAGATATTCAGCCTTTTGTGAAATGCAGCATTTCAAGCACATTCACTGACTCTAGATACGGTAATATTTTCTGATGTAGTGATGTGGTGTAGTTGTGTCCTGCCCTGCGTGCCCCACCCCCCCTCCCCCCCCTCAGCTGAAAACTCCTCCCCACACTAGTAACACACAGCCTCGCACCAAGCGTCTAGGAAGCCTGGGAAGCGCCGCCTCCCAGGCAGCGCAACATGGAGAAGCCACACGCGGACTGCAGTGAAAGGTTTGGCTTTTCAGTGTCGCGCTGCTGCTTTTCTAGCGGCTAATCATGTGGAGAAACTATGCTGACAGACAGACAGAGGCAGAAGGACTCAGTTGTGTGCGCGGATTGACTGTGTTCGCACGCACCGTCAGTTGCAGCCAGAACAATCTACATGGCTCTGGACTGCAGCATGAGCGGGTTCTCTTTCATCAAGGCTATTTCAGGCTGTGTATTCCTGACATTTCTGTAATCTGGAGAGCACTGTCGCCACCTAAGGGTTCTGTAAAATAGGTTATAGACCTCCAATAGCTACTATAGTTGTACAGGAGCTGCGGAAGGCTTTGATCGACGTCCCACCGTCAAAAAACGCATTGGACGTCGAAGGACGTCCGTGGCACTCTACGTCACTATTTAATTGGACGTCGAAGGACGTCCATGGCACTCAATGAGTTAAGGTCATAACTCATTATTGATTCTTAACCTGAAAATGTCATTTGCAAAATGCTTTATGTCCATTGTAAAGTCATTACTCAAACTTCTTTCAAATATAGATTTCGTCTGAAAGAAGTGTTACTGTCTGACCTTTAAAACTTAAGGCTCACAGGCTGAAACGCATCTGTTCTTTGTACTGCTGCTGCTGTGCCGATTAAAATTCTTTTGGAAACTTTACCTGTGAGTGCCTGCCAGTTCCATTAGACTTTTTGACCTTTAAAACTTACCAGGATATGTTTTAAACTCACGAGCTGCAATTGTTGTTTTCTTAGATCTCACCTTAAAAGGAACGAATAAATCAAAAGATCAAGATTGCGGGCAAGCACAGAACATAATTGGCACACTAAACAAGAATGATTTTATATTCACACAACATATTTCAATGATGCATTTTTGTTTCCGTTCCGTGCCCAGGCTGTGGTTTATGAGAAGGCCGGTTTTGAGGGTTCGTGTTTGGAAATCGACGGTGACGTTTTCTGCTTCGGCGAAGGAGACTGCGCTGCAGATGGAGCAAACAAACTGACGTCTGTCGGCTCTTTAAAGATCATCGGAGGACTGTGAGTTTTTACTGTTCTTCCGTGTCGTATTGTAAGTCTATTTCGCTCGCACTGGATCAGAAACTTTAGGTCATGACTTGTCGACTGCAGAGCCCGGGAAATTACAAGGTTTATGCTCAATCTGCTGCCAGATGGTGATTTTGAGGTTATGTAATGCAGTCATGATGACTACGGTAGTTGTTTCTTACCTAACAATGTCCTTGTCCTCACATACATGCAGAGCCGTCCAAACAATGGAGTCACGTGACTAAACATCTCTAGCTTTGAAATAAATGTAATTATTAATCACTGTGTCTGTCCCAGCTGGGTGGGCTACAGCCAGCCAGGGTTTGAAGGCCAGCAGCACGTCCTGGAGGAGGGAGAGTACCTGGACTGGAAGGAGTGGGTAGGAGGCTCCCAGCTGCTTCTGTCACTGCGACCCATAGTATCTGTAAGTGTCCCCCTGAAAAATGAATGAATAAAATGAGTAAAGACAATTATATTTAATTGGACAAGGGAGGAACTTGTCATATCAATTGGGGACCACTCCAAACCGATGATACATCTAGTCCTAGTGTAAACTGGTTCTGCCGGTGCTTGGAATGCACAGTGTCACATAGCCCGCGGCGATGGTCATCGCATTGGTATGCTTTCACTCCCGCTGCAGGATTTCCTGGCTCCACACCTCAAGATGTTCAGCGACGTTGACTTTGGCACGCTGGGACTCAACATTGACCTGTCAGTCCCTGTGGCCAACGTCGAGGACACTGGCTACGAGCAGATGACACAGTCCCTCGACGTCATCGGGGGCATGTAAGTGACCAGTCTTAACGCTTACTCCCTCTGGCCTTCCCCACCGTGTGTGCAGTAATGGGACATAACAGGTTAGGTGGCGCATAACATAACCATTTCCCCAGCTGAAGCAATTTAGATCATATCGGTGCTTATTTGCATGGCTATGCTGTCTCTCCCCTCCCACATACCTAAGGCATGTTCGAGTACACCTGTTTGTTCACCCTCCTCTGTTTTGTGGCTCCTACTTGACGACTCGACGTTGCGTTGAGATGCATTCCTGCGCTCGACCCTTTCATTAGTTAAGGTTGTCGTTCAGGTGAATTCTGCTGTTGATCTTCTGGCCTCTGCAGCTCCGCTGTGGAGACATAGGTAGGGCTGGCTGTAGGGCTGGCTGCGTGGTTGCCGGCCGCGCCCATGTCGGCAGGTCGAGACAGATAACCTATTTTCTCTAATGTTTCTCTGATGTTGGCCACGCCCATGTGAGTAGAAGGTTAGGTGGCCGACTTGTCTTCTCACACCTTGTTCCAGTGGGAGTAAAGGTGGAGTCAGTGTAGGGTGTGGAAGTGATCAGTCACAGCTGCCAAAGAATGCCATGACATTTGGATGGGCTCTCTTGTGAAGGCCTTTGTCTGTTGTGATCCCAGAGGGAGAGTGGAAAATGTACCACGGGGCAATTTGGTCGACAATTTGCGCCGCCTAGCTGTTTCTGTTTTTCTTCATTCTCATCACAATGAGCAATTACATGTTGTTGTTGTTGTTGTTGTTGTTGTTGTTTTTGTTTGTCTGTAGCGGGAATCTAATTCTCCCTACATTTTATTCAGCTGAAATAATGGCAAAGTAATTAAAAACCGCAAAAAGCAAATCTGAACAAAGGAAGGCAAATGTTTACAGATGCTCCTTGCGCATGTGAGAAACTCACAAGATGATGAACAGCCCCGGCTTCAGGAGGCTCTAGCAGTCTTGCAGGGTTTCGTGCTGATCACTGTGCCACTAGCCTGTTATTAGCCTGCGCAGCCTCGCCCTTGTCGTGCTGTTGCGCGCCCACCCCGCCCCCGCCCCCCCCCCCCCCCCCCCCCCTGAGCCTCGGATTGGCTCGGCGTGTTGATTCAGCGCTGCAGATAGAGACATGCTTGTCGTCTCACACGTGAGCAGACACATCAGCTTACGACCGCACGCACACACGCCCGCACACACATGCCCGCAAATGCAAACATAGCCTCTGTCTGTCTGTCTGTTTGCCTGCCTTTCTTTCGAGCAGAAACGCCCTAAAAAAACCCAATCAAATCGTCTATCCCAGGAATAACACCCGCCCCCACCCCCAACACACACACACACACACACTGGTCATGCCACATTCCCCATCACAGTACATACAGGACATAGCTAGTGAACCACTGTCATGTGGGAGACGGGCCTCAACCTGGAGACTGACCAAGACTCCTGAAAATGTTGGCTGTAATTGAGCAATACACATCGGTTCTGCCTCATAGTATGAATTCCTGTGGCGTTTTGTGTGTGTGTGTGTGTGTGTGTGTGTGTGTGTGTGTGTGTGTGTGTGAAGGCAAACATGGCTGCCCAAAGCCATCTCATCTCACTATGGCTGCATTCCGATCTGCTAGTAGCTTCCCTTCAAAGTAGACTGCACAGGGTATTCAGCCATGTTAAATTATATGGCTGAATACCCTGTGCAGTCCACTTATACTGTAGAAGGGAACTACTAGCTGATTGGAACGCAGCCTATGTAAACATGAGATGAAAGAGGTCAAAGGTCAACACATCTAAAATGTCAGTGTTAAATAAAATGGCAGCTTTGGCTGGTCATGATTAGTGGCGTTTATAGCTGCTAACGGATGCTTTTCTCTGTTAGATGGGTTGTGTTTGAAGAGCCGGGCTTTTGTGGCGAGGCCTACGTCCTGGAGAAGGGCCTGTATGGAAGCCCAGAGGACTGGGGGGCTCTGCGGCCCAGGATCTCCTCAGCAATGCCTGTGGTGCTGGTAAGAGGACTGACTACTCGTCATTCAAACAACTGTGAAATGGCACCACTTGTCTAGGGTGGCAGGAGAGATGTGTGTGCCATGCCTCAAAGTAGAGATGCACAATTATGGTGATTTGACGCTTTCAGGGTTGTGCAATTGAGGGATATTGAAGTGCTTGTTGTATTTTGTGTGGTTAATCAAGTGCTTCCATTAGGCATGAACATTCATTCAGCCATGTGGCCAAAGCAGAAGTTAAGATGGATAGGCAGTGGGGAAGAAAGAGAGAAACCTTACCTAGAGAGGACAGTCCCCTTCTCCAGAGTCTGTTTGTTTTTAGATGATGATAAACACAAATGCCAAGTTCACCTTAGACTCTAAGATGAATTTGGGGTTCTTGTTCATCATCATCTAAAAACTCTAAGGCTTAGAGTTTAGTAATCATTTGGTGAAAACTTTGAGACTTCGCAGTAAACGAATCCTGAAACCAAGAGTACGTAATTACTATTCACGATCATAATATCATAATTATTCGGGATGTTTTTCCACAATCGTGCAGCACGAGCTCAAAGCATCATTTAGCAAGACAGCCTACGTGATCAATCCACTTGAGTGAAATGCGCATAATGTATGTGACTCGTGGGAATATGCAAATAACCACACGTTCCTAATTACATTTTTGTAATACATTTTACTCTGCAAAATCTGCTAGTCAAAACACAAAAGAAGAATGTTGCAGTTCCACGCATGCCTGTCATCAACCTTTGGTTTCCATTTCAGGATGATTTGGAGACCTCCGCCAAGTTGAAGGTGAGCGATTCAAACGAGTGACAACACACTTTTGGATCTATTCTTGCACATGATCTGATGAGCGACTGAACCGGGTGGGTGAGTCAGAGAGGATGACTCACGCGTATCGGCTTGCTGTGTGCCTCAGGTGCAGCTCTTCTCTGATCCAGGTTTCCAGGGATCTGTCCTGGTTCTGGAGGACAGCGCCGCCTCCCTGCAGTCGGACTTCACTGTGGCCTCCTGCAAGGTGCTGGCTGGCAGGTGAGGAAGCCTGAAACAACATCACACTGCGATTATTACATTAGTTATTCCAGTTAATATGATATGACACGCATGATTTGAAACATTTCTCACTGTTTTTTTTCTCGCAATATCTCCGGTGGCCCCATATTAATAATATTAGCTGGATATCATACTGTCTCCTCTCCTCATATTATAAAGTATTTCTGCAGATGAGGCGGGTCTGTCAGAGGGTGTTCACTCTCACTTGAGCAAAAATTCCCATAATGCAATATCAGTATTAATTTAATTAGTGCAGTGCCCGTTCGCCCTGCTGCTGCACAGAGCGCTGTTTGCTTGATTATTCAAAGTGTATTAATATTAAGCATGTCCAAATTGTACCAAATCCGACACTGCACATAATTCGGTCCCCAGCAATACACCCGCCAAGCGATTCCTTGTTTGATGTGGCACTAGAGAACATCCACTAAGTATGCCTCATGTTCCAGTATATCAAGAGTAGACCACACCATGAACATTTCTGGTCAACCTGCTAAGAATACATCAAAGTATGAAAGATGTTATTTCCTGCTGCCAGTAGGTGGCGCTATGACTATAACTGAATATTGGCATGTAGATATCTTCAGGCCAGGACTCTCAAACATGTGAAGTGTGGGGCAGATTTGACCATGTCCAGGCAAGTTACAAACCACTTCCTGTTTTGGCAGTAGGTGGCACTGGCGCTATGACTATGCATGTGTCCAAATTGCACCAAATTGGACACTGCACTTCACTAGGTTCCCAGCAACACAACACACTCAACAAGTGTGAAGTCGATCGGACGAACGGTTGTCGAGATATGCAAGATTGCACACATACAGACACACGGATTCCTCGCTCTATAGTTAGATGCTCGGCGCTACAGGTGAGAACACACACTGTGCTGCATATCCTCAGGCATTAATAATCCATCCAGCGAATCATCAAACCACTCAGTTTGCACAGCTGCCACAGTGCCACCTTTCATCTGTCTCCATCTGACACTCAGATGTAGTACTGTGTATTACTTCCATTTGACACTCATTTGTAGTACTGTGTACACTCAGATGTAGTACTGTGTATTACTATTAGAAACCAGCATGAAGACATTGGGTGTGTGAATCCAGAATAAGGATTTGTGCCATATTTTGTGCTCCTCTTATGTGTGTGTGTGTGTGTGTGTGTGTGTGTGTGTGTGTGTGTGTGTGTGTGTGTGTGTGTGTGTGTGTGTGTGTGTGTGTGTGTGTGTGTGTGTGTGTGTGTGTGTGTGCGTGCGTGCGTTCAGCTGGCTGGCGTTCGAGGGCCAGGACTTCACTGACAACATGTATGTGTTAGAAGTGGGGAGCTACCCGGACCTGAGAGCAATGGGCTGTGTACAGCCTCGTTCCTCCATCTTGTCTCTACAGACCGCTGGCTTTGTAAGTTAATCTGTTTTTATTTGTTGGTCTTGTCAGTTTGTCCCACTGACATTAAAAATCCAACTTTCAAGAGGTAATCTGGCCAAGACCGCACAAACATAAAAGTTGCAGTATGGCAACATTGCATAATATGAAGATCCTTCATAATCATCACTAAGTAGGTACCGAGTCTGAAACGGTCTCTCAGCAACAGCTTGACTGCCATCTTCCTCTACATTGAAATCAGAAGAGATGATGTCAAATTCAAGCTGAATCGTACCTAAAAAGAAATCCTCAACACGTATCTCCAGCTACACTACCTGCAGTCTCCACTCCAGCTTATCATTATCTCTCTCTATCTCTCTCTCTCTAGGAGTTCTCCCTGCCCTCCATCACCCTGTTTGAGCGGGTCGGTCTGCGGGGGAAGAGAGTGGTTCTGACAGCTGGATCGGTGAACCTGCAGCTGGCTGGAGGCTGCGGCCGTGTCCAGTCTATGGTGGTGGATGGAGGCATGTGAGTACATAGAATAGGACGAATATATCCAGCCATTACCAAGTACTCCACTTTAAACTGCCGGTGTGTGGGTGTGTGTGTGTGTGTGTGTGTGTGCAAACGCACTGTGCTCTCAAAGCCATGTTCCTCTGGCAGGAGGGTGTGAAACAGAAGAACATCCTTTATCCTTGGCAGACGAGTGGCCTCTGCCTGTTCTCAGCAGTCCCACTTCCAAATGAGAGTGAAATATTCTTAATTGACTTCAGTGAAATATACTTAATTGTCTTCAGTGAAATATACTTAATTGACTTCCAAATATTTCGCTTTCTGCCATTTTTATCCCAAATCGCAGCCTCATGGTCTTAACTCTGGCGCTGAGCTATTTGGGTAAGAGCGGAGTCTCAAAAGAGGGACACCAAGGTACTTTGCTATTATATCCAGCCAAGGTACGATGTAGAGGGCACTTGGTGAAGCAGTTTTGCCCTGTATCCTATTGGATACAGAATGCAATGTCAGCAGAACATCTCATATTAGAATGTGATGTTATTGACAGATGGAGAGATGAGGGATCCAAGCAGAAATATGGGGGTGATGTGTGAGATTCAGACCAGAGGTGTCAGCTCACCCCAGGGAAATAAAGGGCCCACAGAGCGCCAGAGCTGCCTGTGGAGTGGCACATTCCTCCTGCGGGAGAGAGCTGGGGCACCAGCCAAAGAATGGAGCCATTGAGAGCGTAATTACAAGCAACAATGAGCGTCGCACACCTAAATGAGACCATCGTGAGGCTGTTTCAAAAGATCATCTTTATTCTTTAGCACCAAAATGTCTCGTTAGACCCAAAAGTGTAGCTGCATTTAAAAAAGCAAACATTATTCTCACCTGCATCAAGTGCCAGATAGGTTGGGTTTACTGCATCAGGTGCCAATGTAGTTGTTGAATATCTTAGGCTTGACTGTGTCTTCTTTTGTTTTTATTAACAGGTGGATCTTGTATGAGGGAATCAACTATCGGGGGGCTCAGATTCTGCTGAGGCCCGGGGAGGTGCCTGATTGGCGCAAGCTCAGCAGTTGGCAGAAAATTGGGTCCCTCCGCCCGCTCATCCAGGTAGGGCATCCCCATCAACACCGGTCACAGTGGTCCGGAAAGATTCTGCGCACACAGAGGAGGAAACGTGCATCAGATAAAATGTTTTCTTTTAAATTGTGATCATAATAGTCAAAGTTTCTTGAAATACAATTGCAGAAGTCATGGGTGAGGTTGACACTTGAGCAGAGCAAGAAAGAAAGAGAGAAAATCATTTAACTTTGTCAAGGCATTGCAATTATAGTACTGATAAAAGAAAATAGATGTGTAGTGCTAAACATTACGCATTTCACAGCAGACATCAAGACCGTATTCGCTATAATCTAATCCAGATGGCCCCACTGTAATAAACACCATTTCACGTACACTAGTCTCATTATTGAAAGTCTGTATAGATTACATGAACTAGTTTTGACATGTATGCTTGCAGGTCAAGCTTGGTTTTATTCTAGAAAGCTCAAAATCTGTATAGCAAATGGTATACATCATTTGTATGTACACTGTACATTATTCTTCATATTATCCTCTATTTGTAGTTGTGAAACGGCTAGTGTGTGGTGGCTCCTTTCAGAGCACTGATGAAAGCATGTAGCTGAAATGTGTTTCTTTTGTGCTGTACACGTTACATTTTTCACTTTCCACTTTGACTTTTTTCAATAGGGCACATAATATGCAAGAAAAGTGTTTTTTTGAAGTAGACTTTTTGTCCTAGCATTTTATTTGCAGTGGGCAGAATTCCCTTTTTTCTAGTTTACAATAATTTGATTCTTGCACCTGCATTACAACTGACCATCTGAGTGCAACCAGCATGGTTTTTTCTCTTCTCTTTAGATAGTCTTTATACTGTAGTACACAGTACACAGTGATTCACAGTGAACAGAAGGACTGATCCTGTGTGTGTGTGTGTGTGTGTGTGTGTGTGTGTGTGTTCTCTCTGAGTAGAAGCAAGTGCATTTCCATTTGAGGAACAGGGGGACAGGGCTTCTCATGTCGGCGACTGGGGATTTGGATGATGTCAAACTGATGCGTATCCAAGAAATGGAGGAGACCGGTGGACTGGAGCAGATCTGGTCCTACCAGAACGGACACCTCCACTGCAGGGTAGGGCAGCACGATTATCGTCAAAATGATAATCACCATTACTTTGATCAATATTGAGGGGGACATACAGTACTGCCAGTCAGTGTCTCAGGTCAGGGGGATATGGATAATGCAGGTAAGCATTATTTTCCATTAGCCCACATCCCAGGAGCTTATCGGTTTCTCTGGTGTGAAAATGTTTAGAGGTTCTAGCAGGGCTGCGGTCAAGACACCACCTTAATCAAGTACAGTATACGTCAATTCCAAGATCAGGTTGAAAAGTAGGTCGAGACCAAGTGATGACCCAGATCAGAGCAAATCAACTCAAATTCAGGACACATATAAAATAGGCACCTGGTACATTTCTTTCAAAATGCAAAAACGATTAAGAAATGTCAGAGATGTAGATTTATCTGCAAGTCTGTGCTGTTCACTTCAACATGCAACTAATCAATAAGAATTGACTCGACAAGGAAATGAAATCCCTTAAACCAGTGGTTCTCAACGTGCGGTGCCGGGACCACCAGGGGTGCTTGAGGGGGTTCCAGGTGGTCCCCAGCAAATTGATTAATTGTCTAACTTCGCCATTATTTAATTTACAAGAAGTTAACACAATTTAAGAATATTTCAATGATAATTATTTTGATCATAGTTTCACTGTTATCTGTTACCGTACTTACAATATAGTCTTGTAATTCTGGACAAAATCCTATTTTCAGATTTGGGTGAAGAGAGAGAATCTCATCAGATAGGCGTCTGTGGCCCTAATGTGGCCTAAAGTACATGTGATCAAGGTTGAGAATCACTGCCTTAAACTGTTTGCAGTGCTGGGGACACAAAATAAAGAAAACCTAAAACACAAACACACAAAATTTTCTTTTTTTTTAAGACAGGCAGGGAAAAGTTGAGTCATAGTGACCAAGGCAATGATAATCCTGGGTGAGTCAATATAGGAAAAAGACGGAGAGAAGTCTGACATTTCCAACAACAAAACAGAGAACTACAGCCCCCCCCCCCCCCCCCTCCACACACACACTATGGTTTACCCACAATCCATCTTCTATTGTGGAGAGACATTGTACACTTAACCACAAACCTCCCACTGTCACGCCTACCACTGGTCCATTGATCCGGTGTATCCTGCAGAACCATGAGACATGACATGACCACACAACAGAATGAATTCAAACCTGCCAGCGGTGTCATGGTTGCCTCCTCTCTGTGTCTCCAGCTGCTGGAGGAGTGCTGCCTGAGCCCCAGTGGGACTGTGGCCATGGCAGGAAGCCGCCTGGGCCTCAGCGCAGAGACCAGCATCCATCCGCTCTGGAGCATCACCCCCAACGGCTTCATCCGCTACACCGCCACCCCCGATCTGCTGCTGGAGGTCAAAGGTGAGCCCGGGTCATCCATGTTTGACTGTGTCAAAGTACAGTATGTGGCTGGATTGTCAATTAAAGGAAGCTATCAGTCTGTCTAAATCAGACGTGGTAGATAATTCACGTTTCTGTGTTGAATACCAGCTGGGTGGAGTTTGCCACAGAGAATACAAGTGCCATAAAGTTTAGATGATGACAGGAAAGTATTTCAAGGTTAATTTATCTCTGTGCCAACTTGATACTTACTGGATTGCTCAGACATTACATTATATTATTGTCAAGCTCCACCCATCTACCTATCTGGTAGGTCAAGGAGAAAAAGAAAAAAGAAAAAAATGTAAATATTTGTCACAGGTCTGATTTTAATGTCAGAAGTAGAAGTAAAGCATATGACTTTAAATGGAATTTGGATGCAACCTCTGTCTTAAGCACTTACCTGATATTTAATGCTAAATCAGCACAGCTAATTACAGATTGAGAACATAAATCTGTGTGGAGTGTCAATTAGTGACACCTTGTGGACTAAATGTCAGTACAAACCATCATTCACTGTGTTAAATTCTGGAGATCAGCTCATATCCCTCTTATAGTCATATTTGGAATAGGCTGCATCCTTATATCATGATAACAAATATCTCTCTATATGAATAAAAATAATTCTGTGAATATTACCATATAAGCAGCCCTACATAGAGCACAGCATTTAACAGTAAAAACAATAAAGATTTACATTTGCCTCATGATCCCAGTGATCAGATTTACTTTCTATTAATTATGAGCCAAAGGTACAGTAAACAAGATACAAGCACAATTTTAAATATAATACTTGAATAGCCTGAATATGACCAAATATCATTGATGAGCAAATATTTATTTCTTTTCAGGGGGTCATCACTACGACAAAAACCAAGTGATTATCAATACGCTTGATCCAAATAAACTAACCCAAAGATGGAATGTGGAGATTCTATGAGGACTTGTGAGCTGGATCCCTACTATTGTCTACTTGGGGCTCTGGCACGCAGCTGCACAGTGGGCCCCAGCCTTCAAGCAGCTGCACGGTGGGCCCCAGCCTTCAAGGATGAGGTGAATCGCTGGAGTCTGCTGAACATTTGCTGCTGGAGGAATAGAACATTTCCCAATGAGAAGGTCAACATGTGAGAGCAATGGAAAAAATACATAAGAATGTATTACTAGCCACTTAACAGACAAGAAAGGATGTTACGTGAGCATGGACTCTGAACTTTAAATACTTATGCATAATGTTTTACACATCCAATACTATATCTTAAGGTTTATATTTGTTTTTTCCCCCACGAATAAACCTGTTTGCCTGATTTTAATGAAACTTAACAGTATTAATGGTGTTTTCATACTTTATGCAATGCTATTTCACCATGTCTCCACCATGCCTTCCCAGCATACATGCATGCAACAGAAGATGCAACAAAAAAGACTCCTTCAATTAAGAAGTTGCTTCTTTACTTTCTCCAGTCAAAAATATACAACACACAACAACCATTTTATATTGTCAGATAAAAATAAAAATATATTTTGTTCCTCATGTCTCAAATTTGTACAGTAGCTTTCAAAAAATAAAGATTCCGCTAAATGACGATGGAAATTAATCGAAAAAAGCCTATGTATTTAAACTGACAGTGTTCGGGGTGGGGGGCTGGGGGAGGTTGAGTTGTTGAAATGTTACTTTTGTTGAATTCATCTAATGATGTACCTTGGGAGAACCGCAGGACTCTAATGGCTGTTATTTCCTGTGTAGTCAGGCTAGACTAGAGAAGGCCCTGCCATCCAAAACCTTGGTTGTGAAACCATCACAACTAAGCTTTAACAAGAACAACATCCTTGGACACGCTCCCATTACTAGCTCAGGTCAGGCTTGGAGTTCAAGTGTGCACACCAGCAGCATCCCTGGCCCCTTTTACATTTCAGTCACATAGTGAAGACTAGCCTTGTGGAGGTGAGAGAACAATCTTGGCACTTTGCTTCTCCTCTTTAGTTTGGAGTGGATGTTTCTCTCACTGGCTCTGGCTCTGCAGCCTCTCTGTAACTGTCCTCCACCGACTCTCCAGCCTGTTGCAGACCTTCGTCCTCTTCGTCCACCCTGACCACGGTCTTCCCTCTGGCGTGGCCCTGCTCCAGCCTCTGGAAGGCCTGCAGCACCTGGCTGAAGGGGAACCGGGCCTCCACTACCGGCAGGATCTGTGGTGACCCAGGAGAAAACAACATGGATGTCATCGTATAGTCAAGTCACGAAACACTATAAACTGCATAGGTGTGTCAGACCTGGGTCAAACAGTATTTGAAAATGATTCTTAGCTTTTATTTTAATGACTTTACAGAACTAGATGGGTGGCCTATGGCGTGCCATATTAGACAGTACAGTAAGTTAGTGTCAGACAGTTTGACAGACAATTTAGTAGACTTTTCTGTGATTGACAATTGATGCTATCTGAATTGTTCTGATGGGAAAAACTACATGCAACTGACACTCCAAACATGATAAAACAAACACCAGAATCAAACAACACAAACACATTGTTGGAATTATTTGCAAATACAATAGAATATTTGCAAATAACCAAGATTTTTTTTCTTCTTCTTTTTGTCCAATCCATCGTATTTGGTAATCACAGTAATCATGTTAATTTTCTGTCTTTGTTACAAAAGAAAGCCCACAAACTATGACTCCCAGTGCTAAAACTCATCTCTGCTTTCAAGGCTGTAGACGTGTCAAAAGTGCGGCAGTGGTTTAGAATGTGATGAGGCTGGACAATCCTATGCTAGTCCCACAACACGCATGGCCAGGCTTGTTATTCTGGTCAGCAGCTCTTGTCATTAACAATGAATGGGGAAGCGCAGTGGCGTCACACTGGAAGCCATCCACACATCTGACTGAGAGCAGGAGACAGCACGCGTACGCGAGTGTGTGTGCATCTGTATTTGTGTGTGTGTGCACTTTGTGTGTGTGTGTGTGCATGTGTGTGTGTGTGTGTGGATCTGTGTTTGTGTGTGAGGGGTGGGTTGGGCAGCTTCCCGCCACAGGTCTGAGTGTGCCGCTTGCTGTAAGCCCCGGGACAAAAGGGTCGAGGTCCCGTACGCTTAGCGAATGGCTGCTCAGCACTGTTTCAAAACCCATTCATCCTCTCCCGGCGCCTGACTCATTGCCCAACGGCCGGCCATGCACGCAACCGACCAACCAGCACAGTGGGAATGCCATGCACGCAACCGACCAACCAGCACAGTGGGAATGCTATGCACGCAACCGACCAACCAGCACAGTGGGAATGCCATGCATGCAACTGACCAACCAGCACAGTGGGAATGCCATGCATGCAACCGACCAACCAGCACAGTGGGAATGCCATGCACGCAACTGACCAACCAGATGCACCACAGAGAGGCACAGGAAATCATTCCTGCCTGTGGCCATCGGACTCTTTAACGCCTCACTAAGAAGAGCACCTTGGAGACACTCAGTCTCTCTGAGTCAGCCGATAGGTTAGCTGTGCCTTAGTTACGTCACACGTAATGTGCAATTTGATTTAATTTAATTCCAGTAAGCACCTTTTTTATTTTATTCTATTCTATTTTATTTTATTTTATTTACTGTTTTTTACGTGTAGGGAGATACTGTGTGATACTGTGTTATGCTATGTTGTGTTACGTGGATATCTCATGCCTGAGTGCGAGCAACTGCAACTTGTCCCAATTTCCCCCTGGGGATCATTAAAGTCTTTCTGATTCTGATTCTGATTCTGACCAACCAGCACAGTGGGAATGCCATGCACACTCCTTAATAAAGCCACTGGGAAGTCCTGAATGCACGGGCATGTATGGAATCCCTGGTATGCTCCTAATCGCTCCACTCTATGATCTCCCTTGCCTGCATGAATTTCTCATGCGAGTCTTCGGGCTGCGAATGATGCACAAATGAGAGGATGTCCGCCTCCTCCGCGTCGCACCCAGTTAATAGTCGGTGACGAATGAGGAGCATGGCGTTACATGATCAACACAGCAATACCTTTCCTGCATCCACCAGCCTGCTGATCTCATCCAGGGCGGGCCCATCTGGAGCATAAAATCCCCAGCGGTAGAAGACTCCGCTTGATAGGACATTCTGACCGGCAAACAGAAGGGAGACAATAAGAAGTCAGATGGGATCAACAACACGAGTTAACGAGTCAACGCAAGAGTTAACTTGGTACATAATGATAAGGAACTCATCAGTCAATTCTTGCTACATGATAATGCTACATAATAATGCTGAAAATAAAATGTGCCTTCTAGCAAAAGTAGAAAGAAGTTCATGGGAAAGCTGCTCATTTGTATTAGTGTGTTTAAACAAACATGCAGTGGACAAATCAAGAGAGATGTTAATAATGACACGTATCAGGGATGAGGTGAAT
This sequence comes from Poromitra crassiceps, assembly GCF_964638095.1. Lineage (NCBI taxonomy): Eukaryota > Metazoa > Chordata > Actinopteri > Beryciformes > Melamphaidae > Poromitra > Poromitra crassiceps. The sequence continues at coordinate 45,435,789 of NC_139630.1, read as the reverse complement.
CCAGATGAGCTGCAGCTCCTTCTCAGAGAGGTGCCCAAACACTTTGTACATTCAGTGTATGGCCTAACAGTGCACATAACACATTTGAAAACACCCCCATTCCATCATGACTTCCGTAACATTCTGTGATGCTCACCAGTGGGAACAGGGAAGACTTGAGTGAGTGAGAGCTATCTAAAATGATTATTTGGAACAAGCCATGGTTACAAAGTTGCAAGTAGATACTGAATATTGAAGGTGGGCCAATAGTTGCTGAAATTTCCACCAAACAATTCCTAAGTTTACATTTTTATTTTTAATATAAAGTACAATTTCGTTTGATATACTGCATTTTCTCATAGGTAGTAAAAAGAAAGGTTTGGTGTGGACAGACAAGCTGGATACAGACTTCCTGTGCCGGCGATGAGCTCAACCAGCAGAGCTGCTCACTGATGACGAGTAATTTCCTATAATTCATAATTACACATTTGATGCCACTGATCTTTCACAAGTCGCCGTTTGTTCCCGCAAATGTCATTAGTGTGGAGATGATCATTACAATAATTACATTTGGGGCAACAAATGAGGAGCAAATGAGGTGAGCATTTTGCTGGCAAAAATTTAGCATGAATTGTGAGCAAGGGACAAACCTGCATACCAAAACCTTCTCAATGGAGGCGCATCAGAGAGGACACTCATTCACCTAAACTATCCTACTGGTACTCCCTTCCCATTTTACCATAGGATTTTATTATCTGACACCTCAGGTTTTGGTAAAACTACGCCAAATAGGTTTGTTTCCACATAGGGCAGACTACATGGCAGAGGTTCTTTCTGATCGTTCAATGCTACCAACATCCATAACCACCAGAGGGCTCTGTTGGGCTGCGCTCTCCCAGATGAAAAGGCAGTGTTGTCCAGCACTCGGCACTGAGGGTGTGACTCATGTGGCTGAGCCCCACCAAACTGACCAGCCGGCTGCTTCTGCGGACAATGGGCCCCGGAGGCTTGCTGAGAAACACACAAACACTGGTATTTGCAGGGGGGAGACAGTTGGTTACAATCTGCCGAAATACCAAATACTGCTGGTTCAGCAACGCATCATGCACACACACACACACACACACACAGACACACACCGCATCCAGACTACCACACACACTCACTCTCGTACACGCACACACCAAGCTGCAATGCTGCCAGCCGTGCTGTCAGCCGTGCCTGCGCAGCCCAGGACGACTTGACTCAGTCCCCAAAGCAACTCCACCCTGTACTCAACTATTCACCCTGAGTGCAGCCCGAACCCACTACCCCTATTACACATGCACTCCACAAACAGAGCGGCTGGGAGGAGAGGACATACTCGCACAAACACTAGACCTACGCACATACAGGAGGAGCTCAAACAATTAACGCTCCCGCTCCTGCTTCTCTGGTGGGATCATTTAATCGACTCATGCTCATTCTTATTACACCCCGCAGGCCGCAGGGCATATTTGCAAGTGATCGAGCAGAGAAAACCACAGCGCCAGAATTTGTTCTGAAAGTTGAGTCAAGTTGACTCTTCCCTCGCCGTTCCACTGACTGAACATCTGAGCCTACTAGATGTCCAGGCTGATCGCCCGAGTCCACTGAACATCTGAGCCTACTAGATGTCCAGGCTGATCGCCCGAGTCCACTGAACATCTGAGCCTACTAGATGTCCAGGCTGATCGCCCGAGTCCACTGAACATCTGAGCCTACTAGAAACAAATCGGAGCAAAAACATCCACCGACGGGAACAGGTGGTCACCCAAATCCACGCAAATGAGGCCAAAGTATTCTATTTCAGGTTTGGTACACCTGTGGTCCCCACCCAAGCTTGGGATTCATGACAAATAACCATCAAAAAATGTAATAAAACAAAATAAAGGTCACGTTTGGGTAACACCGTGATTATGATATTTATTTATTTTTTCTTTTCAGACCTGGGCTAAAATTCAGAGTATAATTTTTCACTCCCGCTTCATTGGCTCCTTCAGGTCATCTTAAACGTGTCATTTGCTGTGCCTGCTTTGCTGCTGTTTACCTGTAGGGCCTTGTTGTGCAGGGTGAATCCTGAGCGCATGGCCCCATCCAGCACGCCCATGGAGTCAGTGTTGAGGAGGAAGGGTGTTACCAGCGTGACGTACTTGGCCCCGGACCAGGGCTTCAGCAGGGCCAGGGCCCACTGCTCTGTGTCGCCGCCCACGCTGTCGAGAATCACGTCAAACCTGGTGGTGGCAGACAGACTCTCAAACTTATGGGAATCCTGTCAGTGGATGGTTCATAATACTGACACTCACTCACTCACACACACACACACACCCCTCTGGAGACGATGCTACTGTATGAATTAAATTCAAGCACTTTCAATAACGCATGTCTATTTTCAAAGCCTTTCAAGACCTTGATATTTTTCTCAAATCTACAAACTTGCGAGGATTTCAAGGACCTGTTGTAAAACCATGCATTGCAACAATCTTATATCAGTATTCTGCATGCTGCTAGGGTCCTAGTTCAAAGGCTGTAAGGAAAAGGGGGCGGGTGGAGACGGGCAAGAACTAGCCTCCACTCAGACCCTGAGTTGCGGTTGCCATGGAAACTAGGAAGTGAATCAGTGAGCAGGTGTGCCATGCTGAGGGGGAGATGTTTACCATGTTTGTAAGGGTAGTTTAAGGGGGAAAAACACAGACAAATCAAGCAGTCCTACAGGAGAGCACTGCTCCATTTCAGTAGCACATCAGCTAATACTAATGGTACCTCAGCAAGTGACTGAATCGGACGGGGCTTTATGTCTAGGATAAGACATTCTGCTCCCTTTCATTCACTCAAATACAAATACAAATACAAGAACACATACTTCTCCATCATTTCTAGTTGCGCGGCTGCGTCTCCAGCCGTGTAGTCCACAACCTCGTCGGCCCCCAGCCCTCTGACGAGCCCCTCTGCGTTCTGGGAGCAGGTTACGGTTACATGGGCGCCCCATGCCTTCAATAACTGGCAGCACACAGAGGAAGAAGGCAGAAATACACACAGAGGAAGAAGGCATAAATACACACAGCAGTGACCTTATTCTCATGCCGAGTAGGGCTGTCAAAGAATATTCTATATTTGAATATATCTTTGAATATTAAAATTAAAAGAATATTCGAATATTAAAATTAATATTCAATTGTATTATTATTAGTATTAGTATTATTGTTGTTGTTGTTGTTATTATTATTGTTGTTATAATAATTTTATTTATTTATTTTATTTTTTACATTTAACCAGGTAAAAAGAAATTGCCAAGAGGGCAACATAAAAACATACATTGTTTGCCTGGTTATTTAAAAACATTACAAAAGTGTAGGCTACTACTGTACTAATGCTGACTGAATAAATATGGGGGGAAAAAACAATGTTTATGTTGAAAAAAATGTTTTATGTTCAAATAAATATACCAAGTAGTTATATAAGCTCTCTGGTTGTATTGGTTTGCCTTGCCACGAATGCAAAAGAAAGGGAAGGGGGGAAGAAGAAAAAAAAGGATTTGAATATATTTGAACGTAAACATATATATTGACTATATATGTTTTGTTTAGAGGGAATATTCTAATTCCAATTTTGACAGCCCTAATGCCGAGTCTAAAAGGGTCTGACATCAATGTTGGTATGGCTTGTGGAGTACAGCTGCGATGACTGGTATGGCTAGTGGAGTACAGCTGCGATGACTGGTATGGCTTGTGGAGTACAGCTGTGATGATTGGTCGTGTGACGTAGCCTTACCTGTATAGAGAATGTTCCAACACCTCCTGATCCTCCGGTGATCAAAACTCTGGGAGGAAAAACCGCAGCAAACCAACAGGTCATTCAATTACTGTAGAATTCACTTACACAAGCTGCTGGAAAGAGCGGAAGGAAGCCGTGGAGAGGAAGGGATTTGCTGTGTTGGAGGCCATTAGACTCCAGGGGGTCTGCAAGTTTAAGACCTTTTTTATGCCAATTAGACTGAAATATAAGACACACACTGAACGAAAGCGTACATGAAAAAGCAGTCTTATCAGAGAGTATAGGTCCACATGGCTGTACTAACGCCTCATCAGAAAAGGAGTGCAATAGAAACATTTCAAGACCTCGAAGTAATTAAGGCTTAAAGACTAACTAGCACTATATAGACGGTTTTCCCGGAATTTCAGTGCTGTCTTAGGTGTCCTGACAGTCCTGTCCTACTGTACTAGCAAACACTGCAACAGGAAGTGAGCTGCGGCTTAATTTAGAATGTTTATGTTGTCAATGTAAAACTGACTATAGTATTTAGGGACTTTTGAAAGTTCATACGTTTTTCAGGACTCACAGTCTGGGTAATTGTGTGTGTGTATGTGTGATGACGCACTACAATTAGTGTAGTGTACAAGTAAAGCATTGGGGGGGGGGGGTGTTTGATAGAAGGATAATGTGTTTGGCCATGTTGCCAGGGTCAGGGGGGCGCTTGCCTTTTTTTGGAACAGCTGTCTCTGCAGAGACCACCTGCGTTGACGAGGGCGGACAGGGCCGTGGCAGCTACATACGGGATGGATGCTGCTTCTGTGTGACTCAACAATTTTGGTTTGTGGGACACCTGTGGGAGAAACACAGACAACATTGACAGTTAGGAATATACCAAAACGTAAACAGTTACATGCACGCCACGTAAATACAAGAAGATGCCTTTTCTCTGTCGAGACTAGAGCTACAGTATAAAGTATTTTGCTGTAGTGACAATTAAAAAGCTCAGTCTAATGAATAGAGATGCTGTGAGGAGGACAGCTAGCTAAGAGCTGCCAAGTAAGCGAAGCACAATCAATACAAGCCAGAAACAATGGGCAGTTTGTGTCTCTGCCTAATTGCTGCTCCAGAGACTCACGCAACCAGATTACATAACAGGGCGCACTTCTTCCACATTTTTGTTCCATGCATTTTTCCAATCCATGAGCATTCTCTACAAATAGTTGCCATTTGTTTGAAACCATACTGAACAGGGAAATCACATTTGCTTTCATTGAAGCTGATGGTAGTACACTGAAACCATGTAACTCTCCCAGGCAGCAGCCTACCTCATACTCTGTTACACTGAAACCATGTAAGTTATGTAACTCTCCCAGCAGCCTACCTCATACTCTGTTAGAGTCACAAATTCTGCCAGGCTCCCTTGTTTCCACGGAGGGATAGCAGCCCACACCTGAAACACAGATTTGACTTTCAAAAGACGAGACAATTTGACCACCTACTTCTTAGTCTCCGAGGCCACTAATGAGCTGATGGGCTCTTCGGCCCAACTGTTCGAGTCAATTAGTCATTTGAAAAGAGACATTTTCATGTTGTGTCCTGAAAAGCTGGAACATTGCTGAAAAGCTGGAACATTGCTGGAATCAACACCAAAATTCAAAATATGCATTGGTCTTCTTTGATAAACATTACATCATGGTAAGTATGTATTTGCATAACTGCATTTTTGTTTTCAGGGGGGGATAATAATGTCAGAGAGGCAATTTTTCAGATTAGTTGATAGATATTCAAAGTTGTTGTCTTGAAGTCATTGGACTACTATTGGATATAAAACTAGTTGAGCACAGCCCGCCCCTACTACATAACTTACCTTGGAGTTATGGAGTAATATACAGAGCCTATGAGCAAACGAGACCAAACTATTCTCAAGTAATTATGAGTCACATTCCTGATGAACTAGACTTCAGACCTAGACATTTCTTCCAAGGAAATGTTTGTGAAGAACCTGACTACTGAATTCCACACACCCTGTTTTGGGAAGGTGTGCAGTAGCATACCAGCGATGACAAACCATTACCTCATCTCCTGGGGCAAAATGTGTTACCCCGGATCCACAGTCCACCACTACACCAGAAACATCACGACCCAGGATGAGGGGAAACTCACTGTCATTCTCCATCATCACAGACAAGGGATCCTTTCTTAACTTGAGCAATTTTGCCCCATAGCCACCTGAAAGCAAAGTGAGCAGTCCTACTGAAAACAGATGCAACAGTCATTGATTGTGTATCAATATTGATCACAACGCTGCCTATGTCAACTATCAAACAATCTAAAAGCATGCACAGAAGTATGACTTACCCCTCATAGATATGTCAATGGGATTGAGACTAGCAGCACAGACTTTGATCATCACTTCATTCGCCAAATTGATGGCGGGGACGGTGATTTCATCTGTGAATCTCAAAACCCCATTAGTGCCATACTGGTCAACAACCCAAGCAGGCATGCAGTTCTGCAGTGTGGAAGATGAGCTGCACAGACTTCTTCTGCAACACACACTGCATCCTGACAATGTTTTGGTTGAGCCTAACGTTAATGCTTTCGCGTAGGATAAGCAGGCTAGCCTAGCTGATGCCATTGCTCTGAGAGAACCCATTCTAGTAGTCATTCAGCCCTGTCTACTAACAGCTTTTAGTTACGATAATGACATTTGGAAACACACTTGTCACCAAGCTGGCTATGGCTCACTAGCTAACGTTAGCATGTCAAGGTTGTCACCATTAAATGGTATGGAAAGATTGACTCCAAAAAAAGGTATGAACGCTAGGTATGTCCAATAAATAAGCGAAGCCTCTTCGCGACACGCCAAGTGAATAAACGGTGTCACTACGCAAATTAAGGTTGAACTGAGTTGTGGTAGGTAACACACCCTTCTCTAGCTAGGTGGCTAATGCTACATAACAAGCTACCTAACCTATGAACTCACGGCGACAGCCAATCAGAATTCTTTGGCTGAGTCTTCGGACTTCGCACACATCCATGCTTCGCAACATTAAAAAAAAAAAAAAAAAAGACAGGGAAAAGACAGGCTCCCATGTGTAATAATATTTGTTGTTTAAAAGGGACAATCCCTTTGGCCAAGGGCCAACGTGCTCTAGATACTACCTGGGTTGAGGTAGTGGTCACTGAAGTGACACTACCTCCCCCTGGCCCCTGCAGTTATGCATGGCCGTAGGGGGGAATCGAACCCGTGGGTACTTGGCCTCCCCCTTCTTTAAGGTCGAACACGTTAACCAGTCGGCCAAGGAGACTGTCCCTCTGATAATGGTAATAATAATGATGGTGATGAATGATGATGATGGATGAAGAGAAGGGGCTGTGCACTCTCACTCATTGAGAGTGAGACTCACTCAAATTACCCTCTTCTTCTCACTCTCACCAGCTCATCCCTATTTCTCACTGCAAATTTCTGTTGCAGATGAAAAAGTTTGGGAAACCCTGTACTTGTACATACTTAAGGGTAGGTTTGTTTTAAGTTTAAATAATAATAATAATAATAAAAATAAAAATAATAATAATAATAATAATAATAATAATAATAATAATAATAATAATAATAATAATAATAATAATAATAATAATAATAAGGGGCCCCCAGAAGAAGAAGACATGTTGCTTGACAAAGTGTTGCACAATAAAAGCAAATCAAAACCTCAACAACCCCAGACCATAACAGAGGGAAATAATTGCATGACTGGCTCCATTAAGGCTCATTCAGCAGGACAGAAATAGCTCTCTGTCATGTGGCTGTAATACTAGCCTATTATCATGGCAGTAATAGCCTATTATCATAACAATGCAAATGTACATGAACAAATAATCACCCAATATGGTGGAGAGAGGCACTCAACAGTAAAGTGGCTGCTGAGTACTCCATCAGCTGGAGACAAAAAAAATCAAAGGACAAAGCAAAGGCTTAATCAGAGAGCACAATGAAGACAGCCAAGGCAAAGAAAGACAACACAACACTGTTTATGCGGTGGCTGGATGGGAATTGTTTTAATGTTTACATCACAGTTAGGCTATAGCATGGCAGGAGTTTATCACTGACTCATACTGAGGAAATGTGGTGACAAAAATATGTTGGCCTTCTTCAGAAAGTCTCTCTTGACCTAAAGTAAAACTGCTGCCCTCCTGCTGCTCCACTGGGACTGCTGCTGCAAAACAGAGGTCATGGCTTGTCATTAGAGATTTCATGAGGAATAAATTGTAAACTAATTATTCCAATAAATAGATATGCCAAATCACACGTCTAATGAAAATGACCTCATCTGCAAATGGCTTATGATAGCTTTTGGCAGCTATAGTGACCCATGGTTTGTCCACAGAGAAGACCAAAGTGTCATGTCATATTGTCTTTACATTCTGGATTTTTTAGTTGACTGATGAGAGACAGAGAGAGGGGAGGGGAGGGGGGGGGGGGGGTGGAGACCCCTGAAGGGCCCTGTGTCTGATCATGATTCAGCATGAAACCAGGCAACAAACAGTGCTGTCATTATGATGGCAGCTCCCCGGGGACAGAGGACAGAGGACAGCTCCCCGGGGACAGAGGACACACTGAATATCAGGTGCTTTGTCTTTGCTGCCTCATTACAGTGCTGCTGTCTAATGCGGCTGGGTGTCACCAAAAGGAAAAACACAACTAAATTCTGCGTTACTGTGAGTAGGCCTAGGGGGCGCCATCTCTCAGCATCCCATGGATGATAACTATAGGCCTATTGACAGTTTAAGGTTGTAAAGTAAAGTAAAGGTAAAGTCCCACTGATTGTCACACAATGTGTGAAATTTGTTCTCCGCATTTGACCCATCCCCTGGGGGAGCGGTGAGCAGCAGTGTGCGCCGCGCTCGGGAATCACATGGTGATTTAACCCCCCAATTCCAACCCTTTGATGCTGAGTGCCAAGCAGGGAGGCAATGGGTCCCATTTTTATAGTCTTTGGTATGACTCTGCCGATGATCGAACTCACGACCTCCCAGTCTCAGGGCGGACACTCAGACCACAAGGCCACTGAGCCTGGCTACCCAAGGGCAAGATTGGGTCAGACTACCAGAGCAGCATCTGTCTTCAATGCCTGTTTAGTAAGAATGGCTGCCCCTCTTTCCTAGAAACCTTCTCTGTTATCTGGGCCTCCTCACCACCTTGGGACCTGTGGCCCAAATCACATGCTTGCTCCACATAAAATAAGGCTTTTATAATTGATCTAATTTAATGGTCTGGTCTGTCTACACCTGCCCGAGGACTCCTGAGGACTTCACCCTCACATCTGACGAGGACTCCTGAGGACTTCACCCTCATGGAGGATGGACTAATCCCCCTCTAATGGCCAACTGTCTCCATCACTCTCCTCACACAAGCAAACATCTAATCTCAGGCTATTTAACATACAACCGACTTCACTTGTTGACCTGTCTCCACCCTTCATCCATGCACCAATTTCCTGTCTTTTTCTCTCTTTCCTGTCATCCCTCAGCTCCAATTTCATCTGAGAACAAATCAAACGAACCAATTAATAAATCCATCTCCAGATGCCTGCTATGCCGCAGCTAAATAACCAGCCTGTGCTAAGGGTGGTTATTTAGCTGCTATGCCTCAGCTAAATAACCAGCCTGTGCTAAGGGTGGTTATTTAGCTGCTATGCCGCAGCTAAATAACCAGCCTGTGCTAAAAGGCTGGTTATTTAGCTGCTATGCCTCAGCTAAATAACCAGCCTGTGCTAAAAGGCTGGTTATTTAGCTGCTATGCCGCCGCTAAATAACCAGCCTGTGCTAAAAGGCTGGTTATTTAGCTGCTATGCCTCAGCTAAATAACCAGCCTGTGCTAAAAGGCTGGTTATTTAGCTGCTATGCCGCCGCTAAATAACCAGCCTGTGCTAAGGGTGGTTATTTAGCTGCTATGCCTCAGCTAAATAACCAGCCTGTGCTAAGGCTGGTTATTTAGCTGCTATGCCTCAGCTAAATAACCAGCCTGTGCTAAGGGTGGTTATTTAGCTGCTATGCCTCAGCTAAATAACCAGCCTGTGCTAAGGGTGGTTATTTAGCTGCTATGCCTCAGCTAAATAACCAGCCTGTGCTAAGGGTGGTTATTTAGCTGCTCTGCCGCAGCTAAATAACCAGCCTGTGCTAAAAGGCTGGTTATTTAGCTGCTATGCCTCAGCTAAATAACCAGCCTGTGCTAAAAGGCTGGTTATTTAGCTGCTATGCCGCCGCTAAATAACCAGCCTGTGCTAAAAGGCTGGTTATTTAGCTGCTATGCCTCAGCTAAATAACCAGCCTGTGCTAAAAGGCTGGTTATTTAGCTGCTATGCCTCAGCTAAATAACCAGCCTGTGCTAAAAGGCTGGTTATTTAGCTGCGCTATTTAGCTGCTATGCCTCAGCTAAATAACCAGCCTGTGCTAAAAGGCTGGTTATTTAGCTGCTATGCCTCAGCTAAATAACCAGCCTGTGCTAAAAGGCTGGCCATGAATTGCTCACTGCTCCCCAAGAAGAGCGGGATAATGAGCAGAAGCCTAGCTCACGCCATGGAGCAACAGAAAACAGAGAGACAGAGACCAGTTTGGCTCCAGGATGATATTTTTAGAATGAACAAGTGGTTTTTCTCCTAGGAAACTGGGTGTCCACCCGCTATGCCGACCACTCGCAATGCCGACCTTAGGTTTAGGCGTGGGGGGTGGGAGAGGTTAGGTTTTGGGTTAGGGTCTGGGGGAGGTTAGGTTTAGGCGTGGGGGTGGGAGAGGTTAGGTTTTGGGTTAGGGTCTGGGGGAGGTTAGGTTTAGGCATGGGGGCTGGGAGAGGGGAGGTCGGAACAGCGAGAGGTCGGAACAGCGACATGGAACCAGGAAACTGTCCTGTTTTTTTTTCTCCTTTTTTCCTTTTTGTGTGTGAATAGGTCAGACAAGAAGATGGTCCAGTGCAGCAGATACCAAGCAGTGAAAAACCAAAAGGCGTTCTTTTTATCTAGTGAATCCCTCTTGGTAACTGCATGCATCTGTATGCTGGCCAATTATTCTAACAGGCTATTGATATTCAGCACAGTGAACTCAAGTCACCCTTATTTTGTGATATAGATAATTAATGGCCTGTTCTTTGCTTGAGCCTGCAGATCACACAGAGGAAGAAGAGGAAGAATGTTCAGAGGTTGTTTTTTAAGGTTGCCATATTGCACACTGTGTAGCCGTTGTTACGAGGTGTGACACACACACACACACACACACACACATACACACACACATGCCCTGTGTGTGCGTGTGTGTGTGTGTGTGTGTGTGTGTGTGTGTGTGTGTGTGTGTGTGTGTGTGTGTGTGTGTGTAGACATGAAATACTTTACTATACTTTAACATTTTTCCAAAACATACCGGTAATGAAATGAGGCACAATCTCCATGCGCGCGTGCGTGTGTGCACACACACACGCGCGGGCGTGCGTACACACACACACACACACACACACACACACACACACACACACGCCATGGTCACCACACGAATGGAGGTGGTGACACAGGAAGCACAATGCAGTCTGTCACTCATCAGACAGATATCATCTTATCTGCAGGCTTCCTCCACACTGCAAGGGCAGCATTGGAAATATAATAGCCTGTGTTTATCCCCGGGATTAGGAAGAACTATCTGCTGACGTCAGAGTTACTGCTCCTAACACACACACACACACACACACACACACACACACACACACACACACACACACACACACACACACACACACACACACACACACACACACACACACACACACACACACACACACATTTCTTCCAACTATACTATAGTTGAAAATATACTTATATTCTATAGTTACTATAGGAGATAACCTGCACTTGTTGACAAAATGGCAAGAGTGGATCACGCTTGTCTTTAGCTTGAGAAGAGTTCTGCTTACTAAGTGGCATCATGGTAGACTGGCCTTTCCTTTTTGTTTGTGTGAGCAGTTCATCCTGACATGAGGAATGGAGGAGGGCGGTGGGTTTGGAAGGGGCCCAGGTGTGAGAGAGTGTTGACTCGCTGTGCCCTGATGTCACTTTTATGGGTGATCCCTGCCACAAGGCACACCTCTCCACCGTCACACACAAGTGACACTGGATCCAAGAGTGGAAGTAACAAATCACATTCTTGGTGCTGCAATTGGGTAGCTTTTTTCTGTACGAGTACACAAGTTTTGTCAGTACCTTTACATTTACTTTAGTGTTGTTTGGATATTATGTTACATTTTAAATCACATAATAGGCTACAGATGTTGCAGGCTCTCAGCCATTAGCATTGTGTCAGAAACTGGCAAATAGGCACCTGCATCAACTGTTATCAAATGCTCAAATTTATCCATGACCATAGCTTAATTAACATTACTCAAAAGTGAATTGGTATTGGTTTAAGTTTGCCTGGTTGTTGTCTAGTTGGCTTGCTTATAAAACTTGCCCTTCAATGAGATAATTTATAATTACCTATGTTATTGAATGGCATGCAAATGTGCGCGCATTTGCATTTGCTCAACTTCGCATCACTGATGACATCACAATTGCTCAAGTGACCATCACTGTTCACATCATGGAGTGCTCGAGTGAGGTCACTCAGCGGACAATTGCTCCTCACCCGCAACTCGGCTGCTGCGTGGCCTCGCCTGCCCTATTGGCATGCGCAGCGCACAATTGCTCAACTTCACATTGCTCGAGTGACCATCACTGTTCACATCATGGAGTGCTCGAGTGACATCAGTCAGCGCAAAATTCCTCAACTTTGGCCTCGCCCGCAGCTCGGCTGCTGCGTGGCCTCACCTGCCCTATTGGCATGCCCAGCGCACAATTGCTCAGCTTCACATCATTGAGTGCTTGAGTGACATCACTGATGTCATAGACATTGTGACATTATCAGTGACATCACTGATGATGTCATAGACATTGTGACATCATCAGTGACATCACTGATGATGTCATAATCATTCATAGACATTGTGACATCATCAGTGACACCACAATTACAGTGACATCACTGATGATGTCATAGAAATTGATGATATAAAAAGAAAGGTTATTCAACTTTTCCAATGTAGAATCTATTTTTTCCAGAACAACCTGCGTGCAGCAACCCATGTAGTTCCCTCCGGCAAGGAGGTTATGTTTTCGGTGCCCTTTATCTGTCCGTCTGTCTGTCTGTCTGTCTGTCTGTCTGTCTGTCTGTCTGTCGTTCAGTCAGTCTGTCTGTCTTTCTGTTTCTTAGCAGGATTAAGGAAAAACTACTGGGCTGACTTTCATGAAACTTTGTGGAAGGATGTAGCATGGACCAAGGAAGAGCCCATTAAATCTTTGGGGTGGATCCGATCCGACTCACAGAATTTGCATATCACAGCAGCCTGGATTAATTGTGCATGGTGGAGGTGTGAGCTCTCCGAGTGCCCTTCTAGTTCTACAGAATTTCACTGGCTTGCTGGTGGAGTGTCGGTGAAGAAGAGAGGAATGGGCGGAGGCACGTAAGTTGGAGAGTGGAGCTGGCAGGCCACTAATGAGATATCATCAAGGCATAAAGGCCCATTAGACGAGTCTACAGGCACAGGCTCAAAGTCGATTGGATGTATATGTGTTATAATAGCGAGGCATGGAATTCTCGTTGACATGTAGTTTTGTAATCATAAACCCATCTCCATCGTCCTGAACACCACACCAAGTTTTCATATTCATCAGTTAAGCTTAGCCAGTCCCATATGTTTAAAGACATTCCAACACAGCAGCTCCAACACGCCCACCAATGCTCTAATATGTTCTCTCCTAATCAGACATCCCATTTCCAATTCAAATCCACTTCCTGTTTATAAGGAGTGGGTAGGTGTGATCTGTAGCTGTGAACAGGAAGCGAGGCCTTGTCTGATATCCATGATGAGCTGGGACACAAGAAGAGCTATTGTGAGAGAAGAGCTCCTGGGCAAACTGTGTGATACATACAGTCTATGCCTGGTGATACAATAAGAGCAGAGCTTCACAGCATATGGCTACTGTAGAATAGGGGATCGAGTATGGTTGTAACACGGGGGGTATGTATTGTTGTAACACCATCAATTCGACCAATCAGGGATAAGATAGATCTGATCATTTCAGTGTTAAGCCACTTCCTGCCCAATCACTCATGAGTGTTGTCAAGGCTGGAAACAGGCCCATGCAGATTCTACAGAGAGAGAGAAAAACGGTAAAAAAATAAAGGTAATAAAATAAAAGTAATGAAATTAAAGAAAGAATGGAGGTGAATGTTTTCTGACCTTGCTCATGGCGCACCGGCCGATATCAGATACTGTAAAACGTTATCTGTCAGAATATCTTGTGACCCACTTTTGGGTTTAGAACCTTTTATGTTCTTCACGTCTACCTTCCTAACCAAACCCACATAGGTAAACACTGTAAAAAAGCGATGGATGACACAGTATAGCTTTATCTCTGCCATGAAAGACTCCAGTCTGAGCAATGAGAGGTCATCTTACTGGATTTGAATATCAATGTGCCTATCAACACAATGTGGCAGATATAAATGGAAAACACACAGAAAACAAGTTCACCCTGCCTTATAGAGATGCTTACCCACCTAATACAATGAATGTCGGTATAGATTGAAACGATTTATTTCAATCAGTGAATAGTTCTACTGTCCTGTGATGCTCTAAAATTTAGATAAATAAATAAATAATAATAATAATAAATGTTTCAGAGGTTTTTATCCTGACAAGAAATAAAGGTATGGATCATTTTTACAGCTGTGACCGAGCCATCTAGAACAGGGTTTATCTGTCTGTCTGTCTGTCTGTCTGTCTGTCTGTCTGTCTGTCTGTCTGTCTGTCTGTCTGTCTGTCTGTCTGTCTGTCTGTCTATCTGTCTGTCTGTCCATCCCCACAAAAGTACCAATCACAGCTCGCACTGGTATCTGCAGGACGTCATATGCCTGATGCACCACCGGCCATCAAACAGCATGGAAGTCAAAGGAGGGACATGATTCTCAACCCAACAGAAATGTTACATGTATCTGCACAAATAAGCATGCAAAAATTACTCCCAAAAAAATCAATATCTTAATGTAGATGCAAAGGCCTTGTAGCTTAATTAGCACATAGCATTTCAGAAATATCGTTATTCACGATGTCCCAGCCGCAGCTTCATCTTTTCCCGGTGTTGGTGGAAAAATCGTTCGGCTCCAATTTCAGCTCGGGCAGGCATTTGATTGGCTGTACATTGGGCACGTGGTGAGATTAACATGGGCAAAATGGCTGACAGTTTTAGATTAGCTAACAAGCTAACGGGGTACCACACTGTAGTATAACTACAGATCTTGTTACCCTCTAGTTAAAGTCTAAATTCACTCCTTGTACCCCGTAGTTACACTATAAGTACAGTGTGGTACCCCGTAATTAGCGATGGCTATAAGTACAGAATTGGTCCCCTGCTTTAGAATACAGCCCGCACCCCCGTAGTTATACTATAACTACAGATCTTGTTACCCTCTAGTTAAAGTCTAAATTCACTCCTTGTACCCCGTAGTTATACTATAACTACATGCTTATTTGCGGGCTGTATTCTAAAGCGTTACCGTCCCTGTTTATCCGCACATACGGCAAACGTTTATATATTTGTGTCTATCCCGTTTTAATCGGAAATACGTCATGTTACGGATGTGAAATACTCTCGAAATGCAGTTTCAGCTGGACTTTAAGCTGTCTATCACCATGGAAGTGAAGAGGTTGTATCACAATTAACGAGACAACTATTCAATTGCATCCGACAATGGTGTGGAAGCCACGCCGTTATGTGTTTGGCTGTCAGGTGTTTCTGACAGGCAAGTGCAGCTCGGAGAGATACACTGTCTCTGTCGGCCCACAGGCCAGAACAGATGGCACTTAGGTACACAGACTGTCTCTCTCTCTCTCTCTCTCTCTCTCTCTCTCTCTCTCTCAAACTCTCTCACGCATATTCAGCAGTCATTGTATTCAGGGGTTACTTCATGTACATTATAGGCTCCCGGCCCGGGGCTTCTCATATGGCCTTCTTTCCACACACAGAGTGGGTGGGAGCTATTCCCAGCCAACAGGTGGCATCAGGTGGCATCAGGTGTCCTTCCAAAAGGGTATAGACAGACATGGGAGGATGGAGCTCGTCCTAGATATGCAGTTAGCTAGATCAGGGCCGGTCTCCCAGGACGCTCCACTGGGTTCGCTTGGCCGCCGACAGCAGGGACGGCAGCAGTGTAAATCTGGGATAGAAACCTGATTTGCTTATGAAATCAGGTTAGCTCAGCGGGCGCTCGCAGCCTGCTGTCATATGAAGCAGGTCATGCCGGGTTGCGGCGGGTCACAGAGGGACATAGCAAGAACAAGCAGGCCCATATTTATTTACGCGGTCAGAAATCAGCCACAGTGTAGTGTTGCAGTCCAACATGCAATCGACTATTATTTTCCTGGTCGGGCTGATTCTTGATCTCTGGGGAACAATTTAGCAAGGACACATTCACCCAACAGGGTCGCTGTCAAACATCTTTTCCTTTTCTTTTAGTTTCCATGGTGATATGAATCAGAGAAACTGTGCAGAGTAACAGAGCAGCCATGCTGGAGAGGAGAGAGAGACTCCAAACAGCTTCATCTGTCTGCATCTATGCTAATTGATCCACTTATTGATCCAGCAAAGGAGATCTGTCTTTGGACGTTGTGTCCAAAGGCAACAGGCTTCCTAACATAGAAGTGACCATCTGGCAGGAAGAAGCCTTCAGCTATGGGCTGTTTGGTCCTGTCACTGATAGATTTACACTATCTGTGGTGCCAGCCTTTCCCCTCTTCTGTCAAGAGCGTATCTCTCTCTCCTCCAGGTCATTATGGACCTCATGCTCCAGAAATATCCCTGTAACTTGTTTTTATTTGATCATTTTAGATTGATCCCGTTGCACAAATAGCACGCCACATGCATTTCCTACCAATATGGCCCTTTACAATACACACAGCTCATGGTTTTTGTCATTTGATTGTATACACCTGTTAATTGATTATTACAATCACCTGTTATTGTCCTATACCAAAATGGCTATCTATGATGATGTAAGAGAATAGCCTGGGTGAACCCAGCCTTCAACGTGACGTCACAGACTATGCCTGTAACGTAAGATTCTTCGTGACTGAGGTCACATGGAGGCTGGGTTTACCCAGGCTAGTAACAGAATACTACGAATTACACGTCGTAAGCTATAACATAAAGACAAAGAGAGCCTCAAAATATTGTGCACACAGTCGATTATTAGACCTTCAGGCTTCATGCATTCCTGTTTCTCCTTCCCCCAGGTACAGCTTCCTCATTTATAATCAGATAAGACAAACCAATTTTGAGTTGAGTTGGATGAATCAATGGATCTAAAAACTGTATAAAGAAGGTGAGGAAATTGAGTCTGTGATCCACTCTATAGGCCTATCTAGAAAGTTAAACGGTAACGCTTTACCTGCAAATAAGCATGTAGTTATAGTATAACTACAGGGTACAAGGAGTGTAGTTATAGTATAACTACGGGGTACAAGGAGTGAATTTAGACTTTAACTAGAGGGTAACAAGATCTAGTTAGCTAGGTAG
>NC_139630.1:45398387-45413387 GCF_964638095.1 Poromitra crassiceps | reverse complement strand
TTACTGTGGATACCAATGTGTGTTCTATGTATAAAAATCTTAAAATAGCTACTAATTACTTTTAGATTCCCCCTTCCCCGATGATATATTTGACTTTCATCCTGGTGATTCCTCCATAAAACGTCTGTCACTTTAGCATAAACCCATTTGGAGTGAAACTAGAAATAGACAAGGCAGCCAACAGTCCAACGTGTTTCAATACTCAAATGTGAAATCGATTTCCCTCAGGCGATCCTTAAATAATTTGTTCATTCTTCCATTGTACACAACATTTGACAAAGAATCTGTGACACAGTGAAATGTTGAGCCGTTGAGCCAGGCTAGTCTAGAGCTTGTACATGAGGACTGAGGACGCTGGTATACTGGTTTAGTCCCAGTCAGTGTGTGCTGCTGTGGCTCTTATCCAGAGGGGCATCAGGGAATGCTGAGTCCAGCTCAGCAGCTGTCTGTCTAGACCCTGTGGCAGCTCAGTCATAATGAATACATCATCACCACGCCCTGCCCCATTAACCAGCTACATCAGAATGACACCACAGAGATCCAGCAGATAAGTTACATCGATCTGACAGAGTGGATCATGCTGCACTATAAGATCGACTACTGGCTAAAATATCAGTCTCAACAGTAGTAAAAGAAGATCTTTTTTATTAGAAGAAGCTGCAGAACAAGAATCAAAGAAACAAGTACAGTTGTCATTTTTCATAATTTATTGTACATTGTCATGTCTTCCATCTTACCCAAACTAACAAACATTATAACATTTCCATTTATACAAAATATAAACTATAAGGGGGGAAATATAAATCTAACATCAACCCTTCCCATATGCTTACGTACAGTCATTTCCTGGGTCTAACCCATGGATGCAGGGGGAAAGGTGCCAGTCATACCCTCCTTGTAAAAGACCAAACTCTTTAAAAATCACAAGGCAAAACTGACAGAAGTCCTGTGGCAACTCATTTGCTACATACATCTCTCTGACATTTCCAATAAAAAGACTCATGAAGCCAAATTCTGAAAACCCAACTGAAATGATATTTTTTCCTTATTTTTTTTTATCTCCGATATGTGCCCAAACCTCACTTTACGTACAAAAGCATTTGGATATTCATCGCCAGGTGAAATTGAAAGAACAAAGAGAACCTCTGTCCACTCAAGTGGTCCACATTTCTTTTCTTTTCTTTTTATCAAGACATGTGACACAACAACCGTGCAGCCCTGAGCATCTCCAAAATGTGATGCGTTACTATGGAAACGCAAGCCAAGAGGGAGGCTGGGGCGTGCTGCCGTTCCTCTTGATTCTGTGCTGAGGGGGCTGAGAAGGACTTGGTCTGGTTTGATGGTCTCCAGTGACGGGTACACCCTCCTTTTTGGGGGGAGAAATGTCAGTCTCTTGAATTGACACATGTAGGCTATTTTCTGTTGTTTTTAAAGAGGGTTGTGGAGTGGAGTCCATCCGTGTCTTGTGGTCTCTGTTCAGTGCGGTGGAGGGGTGGAGAGGGTTGGGGGGAGGGCTGCTGGGAGGGGATTTGAAGCAGGGTGTGGTTGGGTTGGGGGGTTGGGAGTCCAGGCTTCAACAGTAGTGGTGCAGGAGAGAGGTGGCCATGATGACAGGGAGCAGGAGGGAGAAGACACCCGCCTGCAGTGAGATGCCCCCTGCTGTGGGTGTGGTGGAGTTGGCCGAGCTGCTGTAGGTGTCGGGGGCCATGGTGGTGGCATTGGGGTTGGAGCCTGCGTTGGTGGAGTTCCCCGCTGCCGTGGCGTTTGTGGTGTTATTCATGGAGGAGACCACCTGTTTGGGGAGGGAGGAAGAGGGGGAAGGATGAAGAGAGTTCTCCTAAAAGGCTTCTGCTTGCTTCTTAAGAAATAACCATGAATACCAGATGCTCCATATAGACTGTCAATTAGACATAACTGGTGAGCTTTCACAAAAATAAATAATCTCCACTACTATAATTGAAGGGCCGATGGCGCGGCATGGTGCACAATTGTTCAACAGTTGGGCAGGTGAGGCCACACAGCGGCCGAGCTGCGGGTGAGGTCGCACAGCAGCCGAGGTGCATATGCAAGCCCACGAAGAGAAGCAGGCTTGCATATGACCTCAGACCTCAGACGTATGACCTCAGACCTCAAGGGCAAACCAACACGGTAGATAAATGAGCGATGAGGAGGAGGATGTCAACGACGAGGCATGGTGGAATCGCACTGCCAGTTCAGCGGGCGTGGTGAGGGACGCCAGAAAGGAGCGCTCGCTAGGCCTACTGTATACTGGGACAGTAGTGAAAGCCAATGAATTCCAAAACACCAATTAAAATGTTAATAATTTAGAGCTGCAATGATTAGTTCATTAATCAATTGACAGAAAATGTGTCTAATTGCTAACTATTTTTTAATAATCGATGAATCGCTACCCTACACAGATTTGGAAGAAAAATTATTAAAAAATTTGTTCCGGCTAAATGTGAATATTTTCTGGTTTCTATGACAATAAGCTGATTGTCTTTGGGTTGTAGACTGTTGGTCAGGACAAAAGAAGCCATTTGAAGATGCCATCTTGTTGGGCTTTGGGGAAAAGACAAGTGTTTGACATTTTTCACCATTTGGTGATGTTTTATAAAAATTGTAGGCTATAATTGATTAGTTGAGAAAATAATCAATTCGTTCCTTTAAGACATTTGAAACGATTGCCGTTCTGGCAACTCATCTGGCTCATCATGTCATGATGTCATCTACCTTGTTAACAACAAAGCCTGCAAAATAGATAAGCGCAAATGGATGGCCGACGGTGCGTCCAGCAGGTTTCCTCTCATCCTCTGGCACACCGCGCACCGGCACACCGAGATAAACTTTAGCCTTCCTCCCTCACTGCACAGGTAGGAGAAGACGATACACTCCCGTTAATTCATTCGGTCCAGTGTAAGATAGGGATCATAAGAGATACAAATGTAAGTGGAAAAACGATGACTGGGAACCAATTGTCCAAATTCAAGCGAATTTGTAAGACACAAACAGACTGGATCGTGATCCTTTTAATTTCCCTGGGGGGGATTCCCCTGGGGAGAACTCAGTCTAGCCTGTTGCAGTAGCCTACTCTATTCATAGACCGACTAATTGTTTGTAGGATGTTCGCCACCTGTCCAACACATGAGCATGCCAGATAGCACATTATTTCTACCTATATAATAACCAAAATAAGCACGATTCTATAGGCCTACCCACTACACAATAAACCTATAGGCTATGAAAATCATTTCTCCAAAGAAGCAATACATCAATGAATTATCAATATCAACCTACCTGTGTTGATAAACATATGGCGAGCACTATCACTCCAAGTTGAACAATCGTCATTTTAGACATTTTTTAAAATATATTCTTGCAAAGATTTGGCCAGATGGAGGACGCTGCCCACAGACGCTGCTTCTCTCTAATGTGGTCGCTGCAACTGTACCGAGCTTTTTATACCAGCAGCAGCGCGTCTGTGACTTGTGACGTAGCCTATATAATACAGGCTCGAGTCGGGCTCCCCACCATGGTGGCAAATAGCCTACTGATTGCGAACAGTAGGCTATGTATAATGTAAATACAACTGTAATAGCCAACTGGGAGGAGTATGAGTAAAGGGAAGCATGGAGAAAGTTATTATTATTATTATTATTATTAATAATAATAATATGTATTTATTGTTATTAATAGTATTGTTATTCTTCTTCTTCTTCTTCTTCTTCTTCTTCTTCTTCTTCTTCTTCTTCTTATTATTATTATTATTATTATTATTATTATTATTATTATTATTATTATTATTAATAATAATAATAATAATGTATTATTATTATTATTTTGTTGTTACGATTATGACCTTAATCATTATGGTTATTGTTAGAATTTTTATTATTATTGTTGTTGTTGTTGTTGTTGTTGTTACGATTATGACCATAATCATTATGGTTATTGTTAGAATTAATGCATTACTATTGAAGCATAAGATGAATCTCTGTTTCAACAGGTGAAACCCAAAAGCCTAATTTCTGACTGGCTTTTGGGGGGGGGGTCGAATGACAAGGTAGAAACATCATCAATATACAACGTTCAAAATTTTATCCAACCTGTTGCACAGTCTCTGCAGGTTTTAAGTGACTGTGACAACAGCGACACCTAGTGTTTAGTGATGGCTTGTTGAAAAGAAAGA
Source organism: Poromitra crassiceps (assembly GCF_964638095.1). Taxonomy (NCBI): domain Eukaryota; kingdom Metazoa; phylum Chordata; class Actinopteri; order Beryciformes; family Melamphaidae; genus Poromitra; species Poromitra crassiceps. The sequence goes on along the minus strand of NC_139630.1, from coordinate 45,409,198 downwards.
GAAACGTTAGTTCTCCAAATTATAGTTCAGCTGCAGCAAATGGTTCTTAAAATATCAGTTGTTTGATATGTAATATTATTAGAGAGCCACCGTTTGAAATAGCTATTTTGCTGGATTTGTGTTAGGCCTACTTATAGAACTGGACTTATTATTCTGTGGATGGTATAAGACCCATGTCTCCCAACTGCTGGTGTAAATAATTTCAGAAAAAGTAGGCCATGGTTCACAAAAAAAGAAAATTCAGTCACCTGTTGACTGCCATGCCACTTGAAAAACAGGTGAAGTTTGTCTGTATAACACACAAGGTTGCCAGCACAAGTCGAGAGAAAACCATGACCGCATGGACATGGACAAACTTCATCTGCATGTTTCATGGTATGAATGAGGGTCAGGCAGGTCCCCAATAACTATCCAGTTATTTTAATACATGATCCATGGGGTGAGTAGCCAGGGCAAGGCTAATGACAGAATTTTCATTCTGAAATCTGAACTGTCCCTTTAAAGGACCATGTTCATGTATCCGTTTGATGTAGGCCTGCACTCTGAATTCACGTCATAACTTTGATTCATCTAAAAAAGAAAAGGAAAAAAAAGTCAACTCTAGTCAGTAAATAAAAAGGTGCGGTTTAGGTGGCTCCACTGCATCCCTGCTTATCTTTTCCTTCCTCTCTCTCCTCCTCTTAGGAGAGAGAGGAAGTAAGTTACACTCACCCTCAAACACCCACCCCCCCCCCCCCCCCACACACACACACACACACACACACACACACACACACACTCTCTCTCTCTCTCTCTCTCTCTCTCACACACACACACACACACACACACACACACACACACACACACACACACACTATCTCTCTCTCTCTCTCTCTCTCTCTCAATTCAATTCAAAGGGGCTTTATTGGCATGATCAGGTGCATCTTACATTGAGAAAACACATAGCAACAGTAAGTCACAAAATCTGGAGATAGCCTATTCAAAAAGGAATACAACAAATTAAATTGAATGTGATAAAATAGAATAAAATAAATTTAAATTAAATATCTCCCCCCCCCCCCCCCCCCCCCCCCCCCCCCTCTCTCTCGTCTAGCTGTTTCAGAACTTTCACTATGGGTCGGTCGCCAAACTCCAGAGAGACAGGTAGAGGTAGACATTACTGGCATAAAGACAGACATGCAGAGAGACAGACAGGGCAGGACAGGACAGGACAGGACAGGACAGGACAGGACAGCAGGCCGCTTGAGAGCTTCTCTCTCTCCCTCTCTCCTCCCTCGTCCCTCGCAGCCTGCCTCGGCTCCTCGGCTCTGGTTTGAGGAATCCAGGGACCGCGCTCGTGTAAACAGAAACCCGATCCGGTGCGCGGGGCTTGGGTTTCGCCCCCGCGCGTAGACCCACGGATGATACCCGATCCGGCCCGGCTTTGGGAACGGGGGCTTATCTGATGCCTCACAAAAGGCCTCTCTCTCTCTCTCTCTCTCTCTCTCTCTCTCTCTCTCTCTCTCTCTCTCTCTCTCTCTCTCTCTCTGCCTCTCAATAACAGCGCACATCTGGTGCCTCTGCAGGGAGCGATGTCCCTAGGTTCCTCTGGGCGGGGGGGCTCACCATTCCCTCAGAAAATCCACTTACGGTATACAAATGGCACAGAACACTATTTATAGGCCTAAAGTTACAATCCCCAACATCTGGACTGAATCATAAAATTTGGCCACTATTTGCATTGACTGTCCACAGACCCGTGATTACAGTGCGCTGGCCCTGTCAATTTAAGAGATGATTGAAAATGCTGGTTTAGCCTACAGTCTCCCATATTAGCAGAGAGGGCTGGGGATGTAAGATGATCCCTCTGTGATTTGGAGTGGCACGTTGCCGCCGTTGGGGGGCGGTATCTACCCGTGCGTCCTAAGCATGATATGCCCGTGCTATGTGGCCAGTTCTGATGTTTGCCCTGCATCAAATTACCTCCAGACGCGCCCATGATTGGTGGGCTGTCTGTTTATGTCCCAGAAACCAAATATCTGTAAACTATCGACGTGCATAAGAGCGTTTCTGTCACTCTGTGGTACTTCTCCAGGTTACAGAAGTGTTTTGTATTCTAGTTGACTGGCAACTTAAAGGAACAGTTCAATGAACAATGAAACAATATAACAATGATAATTCTGTCATCCTCATTCATGCCATGAAACACATGCAGGTGAATTGTTTGTCCATGGGAGGTTCCTGGTTTTCTCTCGACTTGTGCTGGCAACCTCCCTGTGTGTTATACACATTTCACATTTCACATTTCACACACACATTTCAACATTTCAACTGCATGACAGTCAACAGGGCGACTGCATTTTCATTTTTGGGGTGAACCGTTCCTTTAGGAAAAATAATCCTAATTCATACTTTTCTGAAATTCATACTTTTGTTCATCCACTTGCAGTTGGGAAACATAGCTAATAATCCGGTCGAGTCTTTACCATCCACAGAATAATAAGTCCAGTTCTAAAAAGTAGCCTACCAGTTGTTCCAAACGTAGCCGTGTGTGTTGAGACAAATGTTGCAGTCAGACACAGGATGGAACACATACCATCCTCCCCCTCTGCCAACATCAACCCTGTGTACGGGTCTGTGGTACTTTTCCCCAGGCAACGGTGGCCCGGGGGCCAATTGTGGAGATTTCGGTGTTATGTGTGGCTAAGCTATGACACACACACACACACACACACACACACACACACACACACACACACACACACACACACACACACACACACACACACACACACACACACACACACACACACACACACACACACACACACACACACACACACACACACACACACACACACACACACACAGAGGCCTACACACTCCCACTGATCAAACAGATGCCATTTGAGAAAGTCCCAAACATTCTGCCACGGTATCATTTCCCTCGGCTTGTTTCATCTCTTTATTTTAAGACAAGAATATAGAGACAGTGTTTGTCCTGTGTCCCCTCAGATAAAACACAGTCCTTGCATTCCTCGTGTAATGTATCTGCTGAGATTTGGGAGGGGTGGGCGCCAGGTGTTGGGTTACATCGGATCCGAGGGCCCTCCCTTCCCCATCCAGACCCAGAGAGAGGGAGAGGGAGAGAGAGAGAGAGAGGGGGGGGGGGGGGGGCGTCAAGACACACAGAGGGCAAGGATAAAAGAGCGGTAGTGGGGCGAATTTGATTTCAAAATAAAGGCATGACATAAAGGGAACCAAAAATGGAATCAAAACTAAAAAATATATAAGAATCAAAACTCTATGAATTGATTAGATTAAATATGGAACTTTACATGAATCTATAGCCTGCTTAGGCTATATTTCCCCAATAAGCATGGTATATTTGTGTGTAAATGATCGGTTTTACACTTTATAGCCTACAATAGCCTACTCAAACCAAATTGTGTTAATCAATTAGAGTTTTATTTTTGAAAGTTTTGATAAGAGGATGATATTAGCCTATATTGTGTTATGGTGGTGTTTCGATAGGCTATTTCTAATTTTCACTTTGGTACTTTGTATTGGTAAAAAGTAAATAAAGTAATAAAGTAAATAACGTAAATAAAGTGAATAAAGTAAATAAAGTAAATAATACAAGTTTGAATGGAAGTTACTCTCTTTTATCCGTTTTGTCTCTGGATGCTGCAGTCGGATTGATATTTGCCATATTTCTTGGGCTAGTAGCCTATATTATTTCTCAAAAGAAACTTGGGTAACACTTTAGAATACAGCCCGCAAATAACCATGTAACTACAGGATAACAAGACTGTAGTTATAGTGTAACTACAGGGTAACAATACTGTAGTTATATAACTACAGGGTAACAAGACTGTAGTTATAGGTAACAAGACTGTAGTTATAGTATAACTACAGGGTAACAAGACTGTACAAGACTGTAGTTATAGTATAACTACAGGGTAACAAGACTGTAGTTATAGTATAACTACAGGGTAACAAGATTGTACTTATAGTGTAACTACAGGGTAACAAGATCTGTACTTATAGGGTAATTACAGGTACCATACCTGTACTTATAGTGTAACTACGGGGTACAAGAAGTGAAGCCTGTAACTACAGGGTAACAAGATCTGTACTTATAGGGTAATTACGAGGTACCACACCTGTACTTACAGGGTAACTATGGGGTCGTGGGCTGTATTCTGAAGCTGTGTCAATTTGCCCACACTTACATACTATGGTGTGGTACCCTGTAGGCTACTTGGCCTGTAAGTGCAGAATTGGTCCCCTGCTTTAGAATACAGCCCGCGCCCCTGTAGTTGCACTCTAGTTACTATGTAAGTGTGGGCGAATTGACACAGCTTCAGAATACAGCCCGCACCCCTGTAGTTACACTATAAGTACAGGTGCGGTACCCTGTAATTACCCTATAAGTACAGATTTTGTTACCCTGTAGTTATAAATATAAGTACAGTCTTGTTACCCTAGTTATACTATAAGTACAGATCTTGTTACCCTGTAGTTATACTATAATTACAGTCTTGTTACCCCGTAGTTAGTAGTTATACTATAACTACAGTATTGTTACCCCGTAGTTATACTATAACTACAGTCTTGTTACCCCGTAGTTATACTATAACTACAGTATTGTTACCCCATAGTTATACTATAACTACAGTCTTGTTACCCTGTAGTTATACTGTCTTGTCTTGTTACCCTGTAGTTACATGGTTATTTGCAAGCTGTATTCTAAAGCCTTACCGAAACTTGCAACATTTACTCAAGCAAGGGTATAATTTTGAAAGTTTTGACTGATAGTCCTATACATTGTGCTATATTATGGTGCAAATAGTTCCCAATACATTGTTGATTTTGCATTTTAGACAACATTGTATGTTAGCAATGTTTCATTAAAAAGGGATCAGCAATCTAGGCATTATGGTCTTATGTGCAAGGCAGCAGGAGTGCCACTAGAAATTGTGGACCAAAGATGTGACACTGGCCTCACCTAGCGTTAACACAACTATGGCCCCTGTATGACATACATGCTTAATTAATTTGAACCTACTTTAAAAAAAATAAAAAGGGTAAAAAAAACCACAAATTCTTCAACAAAGCTTTTAATTTGAAACGACTAAACGGAAGTCATATCGCTTGTATTGTGTCCGGTTTGACGCTGCTGAGAGAAGAGAGAGGGGGGATTGTTCGTTCGGCGGCGGAGCCTCCTGGCAGCCCGGAGCGAAGTGCACGCATGTTCAGTGGACGTGAATGGTGCGGAGCCCCAGATGAGGCACTCAGACCGGGAATGACAGCCGCTGTCACCAAAGGGAGTGACAGCTTTCGCTCTCCGCTCCTCGCCTAAACTCTCCAGGTGACGCCGAACACTGAGCCGGATCGGATCCAGCCAGACCAGGACTATGCCAGAGATGGAGAAAGGGAGACCACCGGAAAATAAACGCAGCAGGAAACCCGCGCACCCCGTCAAGAGGGAGATCAACCAGGAGATGAAGGTGGGTGTCTGTCTGTCTGTCTGCCTGTCTGTCTGTCTGTCTGTTTGACTGACTGACTCCCGTTCATAGTTTTGTTTTTCTGTGTTGATCGTTACAGAGGGAGCTATAACTTCTTCACGCACACACAACTACTTACTTAGAATAAGTCAACTACGCACAAATCAGTCTTATTGGGAATTATGTTTTATGCGCGCCGCTCCTTTGATTTTTATTGAAAATAATTAATTAGGAAGGAAGTGCCGTTTATCACAAATTTGGATTGAAAAATCAAGTCCAGCTCAACTAGGGGGTACATTTCTTGCTGCTTGCAAGGTTTTACATTCCCTTTCTCTTCTTGTCAGTCAGCCAAATCAAAGAAATAATCGATTTTTATTTATTGAAGTTTCAGTGTAATCTAAACTGAAATGACACGCACGCACTCGAGGCGTTTTCATTTTGATAGCAGTGAATAGCCTAGTAGGCCAGCCTTTGCCTTTTAGTGACGCCATGTCAGGCCAGCTGTGGCCAGACGCGCACACTAATGTCCAGCGGAGATCCAGATGTGCGTCACTTCTTCCCTGCTCCTGCAGTGCACACACTTGCTGCACCACATAGGCTTACCATCACACCTCCCGAAAGAGAGAGGACATTTATATAGCCTTAAAATAGCCTACATCTCCCTTACAAAAACATTATCGGCTACTGTAGGCTATAGGCTACGTGGTGATCCATTAGGCTACAGAACTTTGAAGTATACTATACATCACAATAAAGTCCCAATTGGAGTATTATAGGAACATAGTGACTGATCATTATTGACACCTGCTTCAAATCACTGTTCCACTGTTCTTTATTCATAATGACAGATGCTGCACAGCTAAGTCAATTCAAAGTAATGATTCCCTTCTACCAACATGGTCCCGCTGCTGCATGGAAACAAATACATGGATTGTCTGCTTTGTTTGGGTTTGCGCATTGGCAACTTGAGACCTTTGAGTGTGGTGGTAAAGGGATACGCAAGGCTCCTTCAACTCAGAGCGGAGAAATCTAAAAGGACAAGCAAGTTTTCGGGGCAGATTCTGGCCTTCGTGAGAGAGAGGAAATGTGCTCTTTTTGTGTAAGTGGTTTGGACTGTGGCGTTTGATATCCAGGGGAGGTGTCGTGTTACAACTTAACTAATTTTAATCAAAACAAGTGAAACGCTATCCCCGCTTGATGTAAGCCTGCCTGGACCGAACCTCGGGGTCGGCCCCGGTTTGTTGCCTTTGGCTGCAGCTCTCTCTGTGGTTTGGGATACGGCTTGTCACTCTCACAAAGCAGATGTTTGTCTGAACTGCCAAAAAGAAACAAAAACAACATTGTGGGAAGCGGAGGGAAGGGTAAAAAAAAAAAAAACGCCTGTCTTTCACTAATGAGAAAATAGTAGACCAAATGACACTGAGCTGTGTACTGTAACATATAGCAAGGTTTCCCCCGACATAATCATCAATACAGTCCAACAGCAGAACACTAGAGCACTCTTTAGACCAGTGTTTCTCAAAGTGGGGTCCGGGGGCCCCCAGGGGTCGTTGAGTGGTTCCAGGGGGTCCCGAGCAAAATGGGAAATAATTTATTTTAACTGTAGGCCTACTTCCATCCATAAATAATACAATGACAGGATGTATGTATGACTATTTTGGTATTGGGTTTCATACGCTTTCTGTAATAAAACATCTGAGATCAAAAATCGTATCAGATGGGGGACCCTGGGACAAAATCTTGCCAAATGGGGGGGGGGGGGGGGGGGTCCGTGGTCTAATTGGGGTCAGTTTAGGGGTCCTTGACGTGAAAAGGTTTGAGACCCTCTGCTTTAGATAAGATGTGGAATGGAGAAGACTCAAAGTCTTAAAGTGTAGCCAGTAGAGTAGGGTAAAGTAGAGTAGGGTCAAAGCCATGGGGATGTGGGCCTTCAAAGTGTCAAATTATGAAGCGGCGAGGGGAAAGTGAGAGAAAGACAGACAGGCAGACAAACAGTGTGATTTCTCGCGCGGCTGAGGTCCGGCCCAGTGTTGTCTCAGTAACCAATCCGTTTCAACACCACACTCGAACCCACACTCCCTCCACGTCAGAGCCGGAGCGCAGCCCCACAGACACCGGATACTTGACTTTAATCATCGTTAGGCATATTTAGCTGGATGTGATACTCGTACACTCGCACACGCAGACACACACACAGCAGAAAAGTGAGCGAGCGAGGGAGAGATCCATTTCTCTGAGGCCCATAGTGCAGAGCAGAGGTCGGAGTGAGGAAAGAATGTGCAGTCAGTCCTACTACAGCACTACACAACACCGCCACAGCAGACTGGCTGTGCTGGAAAAGGGTGAAACCCGAGAGGGAGCGCTGTGTCGGGTGTCAGGGCTGGAAGGTGGCCGGGGTGGAGGGGAGGATGGTGTGTGTGAAGGGGGGGGGAGAGGAGTGGAGAGAGAGACAGCCGAGGGGAGGGATAGGCAAGGCTGGAGAAAGAGAGAGTGGGAGAGAGACTAGTGAGAGTACTGGACATTGGAGAGAGAAGAGGAGAGAGAGAGGAGCGGGGCATTTCCGAGAACCGTGGGACCTCGCTGTGGTGTAGGGTGTCCCGCTCTGATTTCTGCCCGTTCCGGATCGGGTTTCTCCTCCAATCCGGTTCCCCCAAAGCCACAGAGAGAGGTGGGTGGATAAAGAGAGAGACCTTTGTGTTGTTTTTTTCATCTGGTCGTAATAAAAAAAAAAGGGACCACACATCCCATCTGGGGAGAGCAGTTTTCTTTTCGCCCTCTTTTTTTCCCCAATTAAAAGAGATAAACAAAGGATGATTCATAGATTTCACACTGGTGTTAGGTTTTAAACCTTTCCGTCTCAGATTTAGCGAGAGTAAACAACTTGAATACATCATGGAAAAGAGCGTCATACTGTACTCCACTGTGCTCGGATTCATTTCTCCGACGGGGCCGGGGCTAAGAAAGAATCCCATGCATTGATTCAGTCAGTGTAGGAAGGTCTGATTATGTTTAAACGCGGGATCAAAAGTTCCACTAACAACCCTAAGATATAAGGTCACAGTTTCCTATTTGCAGGCCCGGCTCCGGCTCAGTTACCCTATCCCCTTACATAGAAGTCTAATCAGCCATTTCTTTGCCTCTTTTCCTCGTGCAGACCTTCGCAGAGAGCACCATGAACGAGCTGCTGGGCTGGTACGGCTACGACAAGGTGGAGCTCCGCGACTCGGAGGCCAGCGAGATCAGGAACTACAGAGAGAGACGTCAGCAGCATGTGTCTGTGCTCAAAGGTGAGGGCAGGTGGTGTCTGTGCACAGTTGAAGGGATTCACCCAAAAATGAAAATGCTGTCATGATCTACTCTCACGCCCATGCCGATAGAAGGACGGGTGACGTTTTTTTTAGTCAAAAAAAACATTTGTGGACTTTCACAGCAAAACGCCGTTGCAGAGTTCTCCTCAACAATTCAAAATGGATGGTGACCAACTTTCAACCAAAACAGAAAACAGAAAAAAGAAAAAAACATCAAATGCTTCCATACTGCTCACCTGGCGTAATCCAAGTCTCCACAAGCCCTGAGATGCCAAGTTGACTTGAAAAGATGCCATTTACACCCTGTTTTTAGCTGAAATCCTCACTCTAGCCAGGTGCTCCAATGAGGTGGGGGGCTGTACTATATACTGTAGCCTGTTAGAGTAAAGATTTCAGCTAAAAAACTGGGTGTAAATGACATCTTTTCAAGTCACCTTGGCATCTCAGGGCTTGTGGAGACTTGGAATACGGCAGATTAGGATTTTGTGGACTAACAAACTTCACCCGGCTTCCATCATCGGCATGGAGGGGGGCGAGTAGATAATGACAGAATTTTCATTTTTGAGTGAACTTATCTTTTAATGTTAGAGCAGTGCCCATCCTCAATATACAGGTAACTGTAACAGGTTCCACAGGTTCAGTGCAGACATTGAGTCACTACGTGGATTTGCTAGACATACTCTCATGTAGCTGAAAGCTGCTCTTCTCATGTTTCATACATTATGATACATCGATGGCTTTCACAACACATTCGTACCAAAAAGACAAAACACTATGGAGCATTGTTAGAGGTACAAAGGTTATTGTGGCACAGCGCAACCCACACCGTGGATCATATGGTATATTGTATTTCACCCAAAAAATCATTCAGTCATTGTCATATATATGTTTATCTCTTCCAGAGAACTCGTTGCCAAAACCTAAGAGCCTGGACAGCCACTCAGTTCTGGCCATGAAGAGCGGAGAGAGGGAGTCCTCCAGTGTCCCCTCCTCTTCACCCTCCTCTTCCTCAACAAGCTCGTCCCTGACCAGCCCCAAGGAGCACAAGAGTGCCCCTGTCATTGTCCCCCTTATAAAGCCATCTGCAGGTAGTGTTATAAGCATGGACACAACAGGGTCTGTAAGCTCTAACATTTACTATGTGGTCTCTCTTTTCAACAGCTAGCATCTATGCTTTTACCTATGATGCTCTGAGCCACCAATGGCATCCCTGTACACTGGTATAAAGCCAGCACACACACAATCTGGGAACCCAGTCTATCAGTCTGACGACTAATAAGACTCTGGGACCGCCGGACGATATTTTGGGGGTTCCGGTGTAGGGCCCCTGCCCCCTTCCGTCATTTACAGTCCGACCACGTCTCATATATATCTCATATATTTATTAGCATTATTAGTAGAGATCTCGTCTAGACTCTTGGTGCCCAGATTGGCGCACACAAGGAATGACGTCACACGCCAGGAATCATGGGATTTGGAGTCTTTATCTCACAGCACCACACATAATAGATATATTATTATATTATAAATCAGCTCCATAAAGAATAAGAGGAAGTGGGAAATAAAAGCAAAATGGACACCAACTGGCGTCCGTAACAGTAACTATGTGACTACACTGCCATGAAACGATTAAGATGATGATTACTACTATTAAGTTTTGGGCCCATCTCATACAATATATATAATATGAATTTGGCTTATAGCAGAGCTCTGCCAGATCCACACATGCACACACAGCACTCAACATGTACGTAGTTTATGCTGACAGGTCAGAGTGCAGGGTCAAGTGCTGTGGAAGGAGCACTTAGGGGTTCAGCACCTTGCTCAAGGGCACTAGTGTGTGTGTGCATGTGTGCGTGTGTGCGTGTGTGTGTGTGTGTGTGTGTGTGTGTGTGTGTGTGTGTGTGTGTGTGTAGGACAGTTATGGAGGCTTTGCAGTTATATCACAAATCTCCTAGCAACCACATTTGTGCTAAAATAAGGTTATAAAAAGGTGTGTGTGCAGGTCAGTGTA